>NW_027011141.1:0-25966 GCF_036934945.1 Oncorhynchus masou masou | reverse complement strand
AGAGTATTGCAAGCTAGCTTAGCATTTTGCGTAGCATTTAGCACGCAACATTTTCAGATAACCAAATAAATAAAATCATTTACCATTTGAAGAGCTTCGGATGTTTTCAATGAGGAGACTCTCAGTTACATAGCAAATGTTCAGTTTTTCCTGAAAGAATCTTTGTGTAGGAGAAATCGCTCCGTTTTGTACATCACATTTGGCTACCGAAACGAACCGAAAATTCAGTCACCAAAACGTCAAACTTTTTCCGAAATTAACTCCATAATATCGGCCGAAACATGGCAAACGTTGTTTAGAATCAATCCTCAAGGTGTTTTTTCACATATCTCTTCATTGATATGCAGTTCGTGGAAGCCTGCTTTCCCCTCAGAATCGCATGGAAAAATACCAGCAGCTGAAAATGACGCACCAATTTCGACGGAGGACACCGGGCGGACACCTGGAAAATGTAGTCTCTTATGGTCAATCTTCCAATGATATGCCTACAAATACGTCACAATGCTGCAGACACCTTGGGGAAACGATAGATAGGGCAGGCTCATTCCTCTCGCATTCACAGCCATATAAGGAGACAATGGAAAACAGAGCCTCAAAAATCCTGCTGATTTCCTGGTTGCCGTTTCATCTTGGTTTTGCCTGTAGCTCCCGTTCTAGGGCACCCACAGACAATATCTTTGCAGTTCTGGAAAATTCAGAGTGTTTCTTTCCAAAGCTATCAATTATATGCATAGTCGAGCATCTTTTTGTGACAAAATATCTTGTTTAAAACGGGAAAGTTTTCATCCAAAAAATGAAATAGCGCCCCCAGAGTTTCAAGAGGTTAAAAGTGGTAGGACAAATGCTGATTTCCAGATCTTTGGAATTCTCCATTACATTCCAGGTGTTACGGTTTTCTGTATGGGAAGGAGAGCACACCAAAATGCATTGCGTTGTTGATTACGATTCATGTTTAATGACAAACACACGAAACACAAACACTACAAAACAATAAACGTAATGAACGTAACGAAAAACCGAAACAGCCTATACTTGTGTAAACTAACACAGAACAAGGACATAGGACACTAAGGACGTAAGGACAATCACCCACGAAACACTCAAAGAATATGGCTGCCTAAATATGGTTCCCAATCAGAGACAACGATCAACACCTGCCTCTGATTGAGAACCACTTCAGACAGCCATAGATTCACCTAGAACACCCCACTAAGCTACCACCCAATACATGTGAAAAAACCCCAATACAAAACACACCACATAAAAACCCATGCCACAACCCTGGCCTGACCAAATAAACGAAGACAAACACAACATACTTCGACTAGGAGCAGACAACCCCCCTGCTGTGCGCACCCCCGGACGCACACCAAAAACCATAGGGGGAGGGTCCTGTGGGCTGCCTAGTCCATGGCAAGACCCCACTCTATCAAAGTCTTAGTCCCTCCTCCTCGCGTCCTTGGATAGTCCACCCTCGCCGCCGACCATGGCCTAGTAGTCCTCACCCAGAACCCCACTGGACTGAGGGGCAGCTCGGGACTGAGGGGTATTTTATTTTATTTATTTTTTTATTTCACCTTTATTTAACCAGGTAGGCTAGTTGAGAACAAGTTCTCATTTGCAACTGCGACCTGGCCAAGATAAAGCTTAGCAGTGTGAACAGACAACACAGAGTTACACATGGAGTAAACAATTAACAAGTCAATAACACAGTACAAAAAAAGGGGAGTCTATATACATTGTGTGCAAAAGGCATGAGGAGGTAGGCGAATAATTACAATTTTGCAGATTAGCACTGGAGTGATAAATGATCAGATGGTCATGTACAGGTAGAGATACTGGTGTGCAAAAGAGCAGAAAAGTAAATAAATAAAAACAGTGTGGGGATGAGGTAGGTGAAAAAGGGTGGGCTATTTACCAATAGACTATGTACAGCTGCAGCGATCGTTTAGCTGTTCAGATAGCACATGTTTGAAGTTGGTGAGGGAGATAAAAGTCTCCAACTTCAGGGATTTGCACCGTTCCAGTCACAGGCAGCAGATACCAAACGAAAGGCGGTCAAATGAGGTGTTGGCTTTAGGGATGATCAGTGAGATACACCGCTGGAGCGCGTGCTACGGATGGGTGTTGCCATCGCACCAGTGAACTGAGATAAGGCGTGGAGCTTTACCTGTATGGACTTGTAGATGACCTGGAGCCATGTGTCTGGTGACGTAATATGTAGCGAGGGCCAGCCGACTAGAGCATACAAGTCGCAGTGGTGGGTGGTATAAGGTGCTTTAGTGACAAAACGGGTGGCACTGTGATAAACTGTGTCCAGTTTGCTGAGTAGAGTGTTGGGAGGCAATTTTGTAGATGACATCGCCGAAGTAGAGGATCGGGTAGGATAGTCAGTTTTACTAGGTAAGTTTGGCGGCGTGGAGTGGAGGAGGCTTTGTTGCGGAATAGAAAGCACGCATTTTGATTTTCGATTGGAGATGTTTGATATGAGTCTGGAAGGAGAGTTTACAGTCTAGCCAGACACCTAGGTACTTATAGGTGTCCACATATTCAAGGTCGGAACCATCCAGGGTGGTGATGTCACTGTCATGCGGGTGCAGGCAGCGATCGGTTGAAAAGCATGCATTTGGTTTTACTAGCATTTAAGAGCAGTTGGAGGCCACGGAAGGAGTGTTGTATGGCATTGAAGCCGCTTGGAGGTTGGATAGCACAGTGTCCAAGGACGGGCCGGAAGTATATAGAATGGTGTCAGCTCATGAGAGGTGGACCAGGAATCAGCCCCGCAGCAAGAGCAACATCATTGATATATACAGAGAAAAGAGTCAGCCCGAGAATTGAACCCTGTGGCACCCCCATAGAGACTGCCAGAGGACCGACAGCATGCCCTCCGGGATTGACACACTGAACTCTGTCTGCAAAGTAATTGGTGAACCAGGCAAGGCAGTCATCTGAAAACCGAGGTTACTGAGTCTGCCGATAAGAATATGGTGATTGACAGAGTCGGTAAAGCCTTGGCAAGGTCGGCGAAGACGGCTGCAGTACTGTCTTTATCGATGGCGGTTATGATATCGCTATACCTTGAGTGGCTGGAGTGCACCCGTGACCAGCTCGAAACCAGATTGCACAGTGGAGAAGGTACGGATCTTAGATGGTCAGTGACCTGTTTGTTGATTTGGCTTTCAAGACCTTAGATAGGCAGGGCAGGATGGATATAGGTCTGGGGACTGAGGGTAGCTTGAACTGGAGGGGGAAGTTTCAGCACTGAGAGGAAGCTCAGCACTGAGAGGAAGCTCAGGCAGGAAGTTGGGATCTGGCAGATCCTAGCTGGCTGGCGGTTCTGGCAGATCCTGGCTGACTGGCGGATCTGGAAGGGTCTGGCTGACTGGCGGATCTGGAAGAGTCTGGCTGACTGGCAGATCTGGAAGAGTCTGGCTGACTGGCAGATCTGGAAGAGTCTGGCTGGACTGGCGGATCCTGGCTGACTGGCGGATCTGGAAGAGTCTGGCTGACTGGCGGATCTGGAAGAGTCTGGCTAACTGGCAGATCTGGAAGAGTCTGGCTGACTGGCAGATCTGGAAGAGTCTGGCTGACTGGCGGATCCTGGTAGACTGACGGATCCTGGCTGACTGGCGGATCTGGAAGAGTCTGGCTGACTGGCGGATCTGAAAGAGTCTGGCTGACTGGCAGATCTGGAAGAGTCTGGCTGACTGGCAGATCTGGAAGAGTCTGGCTGACTGGCGGATCTGGAAGAGTCTGGCTGACTGGCGGATCTGGAAGAGTCTGGCTGACTGGCTGGATCTGGAAGAGTCTGGCTGACTGGCGGATCCTGGCAGACTGACGGATCTGGCTGCTCCATGCTGAGTGGCAACTCTGGCTGCTCCATGCTGACTGGCGTTCTGGCTGCTCCATGCACACCAGCAGCTCTGGCTGCTCCATGCTGACTGACGGCTCTGGCTGCTCAATACTGACTGACGGCTCTGGCTGCTCCATGCAGACTGGCAGCTCTGGCGACCTCTGCAGACTGGCGGCTTCTTGCAGACTGGCAGCTCTGGCAGCCCTTGCAGACTGGCAGCTCCTTGCAGACTGGCAGCTCTGGCTGCTCCATGCAGACCAGCAGCCTCTGGCTGCTCCATGCAGACTGGCAGCTCTGGCTGCTCCATGCAGACTGGCTGCTCTGACTGCTCCATGCAGACTGACAGCTCTGGCTGCTTCCATGCAGGCTGGCAGCTCTGGCTGCGCTGAACAGGCAGGAGACTCGGCAGCTCAGGAGAGGAGGAAGGCTCTGGCAGCGCTGGAAAGGCTAGCGCACTGTGGCCTGATGCGTGGTGCTGGCACTGGTGGTACTGGGCCGAGGGACATGCACAGGAAGACTGGTGCGGGGGATGCCACCGGAGGGCTGGTGTGGGTGGAGATGGTACAGGGTAGACCGGACCGTGCAGGTGCACTGGAGCTCTTGAGCACCGAGTCCGCCCAACCTTACCTGGCTGAATACCCCGGGTCGATCTGCCAGTGCGGCGAGGTGGAATAGCCCGCACTGGGCATGTAGGCGAACCGGGGACACCGTGGCGCAAGGCTGGTGCCATGTAAGCCGCCCAAGGAGACGCACTGGGTACCAGATGCCCGCCGACACGGAGCTGGAATATACCGCACCGGGTTACGACCAAGACTGGAGACACCGTACGCACCACAGCATAACACAGTGCCTACCCTAGGCCCCTCTAGCCCCCGGTAACCACAGGAAGCTGGCGAGGTCTCCTACCTAGCGGCCGCCATACTCCCTGTGAGCCCCCGCCCAATAAATTTTTGGGGGCTGACTCACGGCTTCCTTGCTAACAGTGTTCCCTCATAACGCCGGCTCCTCTCTCCGGCTACCTCTGCTATCCTAAGTGCCTCCACATGTTCCCATGGGAGGCGATCTCTTCCAGCCAGTATTTCCTCCCATGTGTAGCAACCTCTTGCCACAAACCATGTCCATTCCTCATTTTGCTGCTCCTGCCAGGCCGCTGTTGCTTCTCCTGCGGCTCCTGCCTGCTGGACACGCCGCTTGGTCCTGTTGTGGTGGGTGATTCTGTTAGGGCTTTTCAACTTCCCTTTCAACTGATCAAGAGGTGTAGCAAGGATCGGACCAAATAAAATGAAGACAAACACAATATACTTCGACCAGGGCGTGACACCAGGGGTTAGATTGAACAGAGATGTAAGTGGTTCAGCTATGAACCGCTGCCAGATTTAAAAAGTAGGATCCAAAAGATCAGGCCTGCAGGCTTTCTCTGATCTCAGGATTCAGGGCTTTATGACCACCTGCACTGAGAATGGCAAAAAGCTAAAGGTTTGACCAGCTCTCACTGGTCTAGTCCACACAGGGCTGTACAGAGACAGAGGACACTGAATCAAAAAACAGCCTACCAGATGATACAAAGTGCTCATTGAAACAATTCAGCATTTCAGTTTTGTCATACAACAGAGTCCTTCAAAACACATGACGGTAATTCATTAACATTACTGTTACCAGACATAGACTTAATAGACTTCCAAAACTTTCTAGGGTCATTCGGGTTATCAGTGGTAACAGACATAAAATATTCAGAGTTGGTCTTCCTGAGAAGAAAAGAACACTTGCTTCATAACTGCCTAAAAAGAAGACAATCAGCATCAGAACATGATTTCCTTTGCTTTAGCCCAGGCTTGATTACTGCTGTGAATAATACAAGACAGCTCAGAAGAAAACCATGGATTATCCCACCCTTTAACCCTGAACCTGCGGAATGGGGCATGTTTGTTTACTATTTGGAAAAAAAACATAATGAAAGAATTTCCAGGCAGTTTCCACATCAGGGATAAACTCAATCTTGCTCCAGTCAAAATAAAACAAATCATGAAAGAAAGCCTGGCCATTAAAAACACTTCAAATTTCTCTTACAAATAAAACATGGGTTTGTCTAAGGAACCTTAGTATTTCTAACAGCAACAACAGCACAATGGTCACTTAAATCATTACAAAAAACACCAACCGCAGAATATTTATGTGGAACATTTGTCAATATCAAATCAATCAGGTAGATTTATCTGAGGCATTTGAGATTTGGGTGAATGGGTGAGTTCATCAACTGGGTAAGATTCATATAATTACAAAACATTTTTAAATCATCAGACACCGGCTTTAACCAACACCAGTTGAGATCACCAATCAAGATCATTTCACTGTAAAGAAGTTTAGACATAAGGTGTGTCAAAGAAAAAAATCACCCAGAATGAGGGGTCTATCAAATCACAGAGAGAGCAGAGGGGGTCTTTAACAGCCAATCACAGTTATAGAGAGAGAGGGGGTTTATAACAGCCTCACAGTTATAGAGAGCACCAGTCAATCACAGTTATAGAGAGCAGGGGGTCTATAACAGCCAAGAAATCTAAACAGCGTTAACATATAGCTTCCACAGAGTTTCAGACTTTGCCACACTACATGGAATTTAGATTTCTTACATATACTGTATAGCCACACCCCCACCTTTCTTAACCATCAGTGAGATAAACATTGTAACCACTTATACAAATATCCTTTCAAAACAGACTTGCTGAGACAGGTTTCAGAAAACACAATTACATCAGCATCAGTTGATTTAGCCCAAATCCTAACCGCATCCATTTTTGACAACAGGCTGCGCACATTTAAATGAAAATACCAAAACCAGATCTAGATTTAAAATCAGAGGTGGTTTGGGAGACATTGCATATCAGGGCCAGGGTTAGGTTGTACGTTACTCCATATAAAACAAAATAAGAATAACTAGGCACCTTCGTTAATAACCTTGCACAGCTTCTCTTTTTCAAGAGACCTACTGCAAGCAAATTCTGCAAGTGAGTTTCCAGACAATACAAAACAGTCATTTAAAACCATTAGACTTTGGTAGTGACACAAATTCGTACTGTTCACATCATGCCACAAATACATCGGCACTTGGACAAGTGGACCAAGTGAAAAAGAGCTAGTTCTTGCAGACAACGTCCAATGGACGGGAGAGCACATTGTCAAACAGCCCCATTGATGTTAATGGGGGCCGGTGCCCCAGTGTTGAGTATCAGCGTGGCAGACGTGTTGTTGCCTACCCTCACCACCTGGGGGTGGCCAGTCAGGAAGTCCAGGTTCCAGATGCAGAGGGAGGTGTTTAGTCCCAGAGTCCTTAGCTTAGTGATGAGCTTCGTGGGCACTATGATGTTGAACGCTGAGCTGTAGTCAATGAACAGCATTCTCATGTCGGTGGTCCTTTTGTCCAGGTGGGGAAGGGCAGTGTGGAGTGCGATTGAGATTGCGTCATCTGTGGATCTGTTGGGGCGTTATGCGAATTGGCTCTAGGGTATCTGGAAGGATGCTGTCGATGTGTGCCATGACCCGCTCTTTCAAAGCACTTCAAGGCTACTGATGTGAGTGCTAAGGGGCGGTAATCATTTAGGCGGTTTACCTTCACTTCCTTTCAGGCACAGGGACTATGGTGGTCTGCTTGAAACATGTAGATATTACAGACTCAGTCAGGGGGAGGCTCAGAAAATGTCAGTGAAGACACCTGCCAGTTGGCTCGCGCTTTGAGTACACATCCAAGTAATCTATCTGGCCCCGCTTCGCTTTGATAATAGGTTTTGCTCGCATCGGCTACCTAGAGCGTTATCAAACAGTCATCCAGAACAGCTGGTGCTCTCGTGCATGCTTCAGTGTTGCTTGCATCGAAGCGAGTATAAAAGGCATCTAGCTCCTCTGGTAGGCTGATGATTGAGGTGGTATACTCCTCCAATGCCATTGGATGAATCCCAGAACGTATTCCAGTCTGTACTAGCAAAGCATGGCTGGGTAATGAGCCTCCCATATATGGGCCCTTGTCAAAAGTAGTGCATTGTAAAGGGAATAGGGTGCCAATTGGTCTTAATGACTTTTAGTGGTTCAGAAAGAATATGCATGGTCAGTGTTTCGTGCATCAGATGATGGTAGCATGAGTTGATTAAGACACATAGGGCTTATGTCCGCTGAGAGTGGCTGGTGGTGCTCCCATGTCTGAGAGAGAGATTTTTTATATATATATATATATATATAGCGGGCCAGGCCACTCTCTGCCTGCAAGGAGAAAGGAGGCTGGCACAACACACACAATCAGGGTCATGTCAGCCGTGTTCCCTTTGTAGCTGTCCGCCCAACCCGGAAGCTATCAGTTTCAGTAAACTCTTCTTGGTTCGGATCAGTACCACTGACTGTAGATGGCTGAACATGACGGTAGCTACATGGATGTTGGGGTGTGAGAAAACAAAATGTGTTCTGTGTTCCTCCCATGTGTCTGTTTTTAGATTCAGAAAGGATGGGGAATTTCCTCAGCCCCTAACCTCATTATCTGTGATTCAATCATGGCCAACTATTTGCGAAAGACTCAATCATTGAAAGCGTTCCCCTCTGTCCCTGTGACAGCACACACACAGACTCAGTCTGTCCCTGTGACAGCACACACACATCCTCAGTCTGTCCCTGTGACAGCACACACACATCCTCAGTCTGTCCCTGTGACAGCACACACACAGCCTCAGTCTGTCCCTGCTGCTGGGAGTGGGACAACAGGAACATCAGTGTTTCTACAGACAGATATACAACACAAATGGAAAATAATCTTGGCAGCTTATTCCTTGTCCTTTAGTCTGTCTATGTACTCTCTGGGACTGTGGTAGTTGATGTAAATGATTCTGTCGGCCATGGTAGGACAGTGTGTCTGAGCCATAGATCATGGGACTCCTGGCTGTGTGTTTGAGTCACTGTAACCGTCATAGAGTATGATAGTCACATGTATCAAACCAAATCTGTACTGTATATTCTATCTACAAAGCAGCCAGTCAGGACTTTGATGGAACTAAACTAATCTTGCTCTACTACTGATGTGAAAAACATTCTACACATTTGTGACAAACACACATTGTACTTCACGTCCTCATTTCTTTCTCTCTCTGTGTGTGTGTGTGTGTGTGTGTGTGTGTGTGTGTGTGTGTGTGTGTGTGTGTGTGTGTGTGTGTGTGTGTGTGTGTGTGTGTGTGTGTGTGTGTGTGTGTGTGTGTGTGTGTGTGGCTGCCTGGTGTGATTGTAGGGTTGGCTCGCCCCTGTGTCTGTAATTTTGGACTCATTAAAACAAAAGGACTGATTTTCATCCCATGTGGGAGTTGTGGGGGTTGGCTCTGCCCACTTTGGTGCCACTCCTGGGCATTTTAACCAGCACTGCTGTTGGTGCTTTTACACTGAGCTTCACACCATGCGCCTCTCAAATACCCTTGAGAAGCAAATTGGCTGAATTATGAATGATAATACGTTTGTTTAAAAAATCTTGGACATTTGGTACTTGGATTGATGTGATTTGTAGATGACCCTGTGTCAGGGGACACAGATTCTTACTGTTAATGAGATCAGAGGAGCAGGGATGGTGTCGCCTCTCATTCTGTCTCCTGCCTGTCTGCCTCCTGGGCTGCGTCCCAATGGTACCCTGTTTCCTTTATAGTGCACTTACTTTTGACCAGAGCTCTTTGGGCCTAGTAGTTCACTATCAAGGGAATGGGGTGCCATTTCAGACACACCCCTGGGTTTGGTCAGTAAAGAAGTGCCCCACAGAGAAGTGCCCCACCCAGAGTTTTTCATTCGGGTGGATATTGAGGTGCTGGTAGATCCACCATGCATTTTACGGCCCCATCCGTCCTTAATGACAAGACAGTGACGGCATTTATCAAATTAGCTGCTGTCAATTGTGGTAACATGGGATTACCACGGCAACACTGTGATCAACTTCATTTGATCCTGCTCGACGCCACGGCTATGCTTAGCTGAGATTTCATTTTCATTTTCGAGAGTCCCATTTTGGCTGATCCTCCCCCCTTTCTGTGGGGTTAAATTGCGTGTAAATTGGATATTTAGGGGGATGTTGGGGATCAGAGGGAAAGGCCACCCTCTCTCTCCTTGAGGCATCTCACGGTAGTCTCCTGCCCCCCTCCCTAAGGGCCCCTCTCTCTCTCTCCCTCTCTTCCATCCCTCCTCTCTCTCTCTGTCTCTCCCTCTTTACATCCCTCCTCTCTCTCTCTCCCTCTTCCACCCCCTCCCTCTCTCTCTCTCTCTCCCTCTTCTCACCCCTCTCTCTCTCTCTCTCCCTTTTCCACCCCCTCCTCTCTCTCTCTCTCTCTCTCTCTCTCTCTCTCTCTCTCCCCCTCTTTACACCCCTTCTCTCTCTCTCCCTTTTCCACCCTCCCTCTCTCTCTCTCTCTCTCTCTCTCTCCCTCTCTCCCTCTCTACACCCCTCTTCTTTCTCTCTCTCTCTCTCCCTTGTACACCCCTCCTCTCTCTCTCTCCCTCTTACACCCCCTCCTCTCTCTCCCTCTTACACCCTCCCTCCCTATCTCTCCCTCTTCTACCCCTCCTCTCTCTCTCCCACCTACACCCCCCTCCTCTCTCTCTCCCTCTCTCCACCCCCTCCTCTCTCTCTGTCTCTCCCTCTTCTACACCCCTCCCTCTCTCTCTCTCTCTCACACCCCCTCCTCTCTCTCTCCCTCTTCCCACCCCTCCCTCTTTCTCTCTCTCTCTCTCTCCCACTTACACCCCTCCTCTCTCTCTCCCTCTTCCACCCCCTCCTCTCTCTCTGTCTCTCCCTCTTTACACCCCTCCTCTCTCTCTCTCTCTACACCCCTCCCTCTCTCTCTCCCTCTTCCACCCCTCCTCTCTCTCTGTCTCTCCCTCTTTACACCCCTCCCTCTCTCTCTCTCTTACACCCCTCCTCCCTCTCTCTCTCCCCCTCTTACACCCCTCCTCTCTCTCTCCCTCTTCCCACCCCTCCTCTTTCTCTCTCTCTCCCCTCTTTACACCCCTCCTCCTCTCTCTCTCTCTCTCTCTCTCTCTCTCTCTCTCTCTCTCCCTCTTCACACCCCCTTCTCTCTCTCTCTCCCTTTTCCACCCCCTCTCTCTCTCTCTCTCTCTCTCTCTCTCTCTCCCTCTTACACCCCTCTTCTTTCTCTCTCTTCTCTCCCTTGTACACCCCTCCCTCTCTCTCTCCCTCCTTCCCACACCCTCCTCTCTCTCCCTCTTACACCCCTCCCTCTCTATCTCTCCCTCTTCTACCCCCTCCTCTCTCTCTCCCACTCCACACCCCTCCTCTCTCTCTCCCTCTTCCACCCCTCCTCTCTCTCTCGTCTCTCCCTCTTTACACCCCCTCCTCTCTCTCTCTCTCTTACACCCCTCCTCTCTCTCTCCCTCTTCCACCCCTCCTCTTTCTCTCTCTCTCTCTCTCCCACTTACACCCCCTCCTCTCTCTCTCTCTCTCCTCTTCCACCCCTCCTCTCTCTCTGTCTCTCTCTCTTTACACCCCCTCCTCTCTCTCTCTCTTACACCCCTCTCTCTCTCTCTCCCTCTTCCACCCCTCTCTCTCTCTCTCTCTCTCTCCTCCCCTCCTCTCTCTCTCTCTCCCTCTTTACACCCCTCCTCTCTCTCTCCCTCTTCCACCCCCTCCTCTCTCTCTGTCTCTCACTTTACACCCCTTCTCTCTCTCTCTCTCTCCCTTTTCCCACCCCTCTCTCTCTCTCTCTCTCCCTCCCTCTTACACCCCTCCTCTTTCTCTCTCTCTCTCTCCCTTGTACACCCCCTCCTCTCTCTCTCCCTCTTACACCCCTCCTCTCTCTCCCTCTTCCACCCCTCCTCTCTCTCTGTCTCTCACTCTTTTCACACCCCTTCTCTCTCTCTCTCCCTTTTCCACCCCTCTCTCTCTCTCCCTCCCTCTTACACCCCTCCTCTTTCTCTCTCTCTCTCTCCTTGTACACCCCTCCTCTCTCTCCTCTTACACCCCTCTCCTCTCTCTCTCCCTCTTCCACTCCCTCCTCTCTCTCTCTGTCTCTCCCTCTTTACACCCCCTCCTCTCTCTCTCTCTTACACCCCTCCTCTCTCTCTCTCTCCCTCTTCCAACCCTCCTTTCTCTCACTCTCTCTCCCCCTCTTCCACCCTCCTCTCCCTCTTCCTCCCTCCTCTCTCTCTCCCTTCCACCCCTCCCTCTCCCACTTACACCCCTCCCTCTCTCTCTCTCTCTCTTTCTCTCTCTCTCCTTGTACACCCCTCCTCTCTCTCTCCCTCTTACACCCCTCCCTCTCCCTCTTCCACCCCTCCCCTCTCTCTCTGTCTCTCACTCTTACACCCCTTCTCTCCCTCTCCCTTCCACCCCTCTCTCTCTCTCCCTCCTCCCTCTTACACCCTCCTCTTTCTCTCTCTCTCTCTCCCTTGTACACCCCTCTCTCTCCCTCTCTTACACCCCTCCTCTCTCTCTCCCTCTTCCACCCCCTCCTCTCTCTGTCTCTCCCTCTTTACACCCCTCCCCTCTCTCTCTCTCTTACACCCCTCCTCTCTCTCTCTCTCTCTCTCTCTCTCTCTCCCTCTTCCAACCCTCCTCTTCTCACTCTCTCTCTCCCTCTTCCACCCTTCCTCTCGCTTTCTCCCTCTTTCACCCCTCCTCCCTCTTCCCTCCCTCCTCTCTCTCTCCCTCTTCCACCCCTCCTCTCTCTCTCCCACTTACACCCCCTCCTCTCTCTCTCTCTCTCTTCTCTCCCTCTCCACCCCCCCTCCTCTCTCTCTCCCTCTTCCTCCCCTCCCCTCTCTCTCCCTCTTCCACCCCCTCCCTCTCTCTCTGTCTCTCCCTCTTTCCACCCCTCCTCTCTCTCTCTCCCACTTACACCCCCTCCTCTCCTCTCTCTCTCTCTCTCTCTTTCTCTCTCTCTCCCCCTCTTCCACCCCCTCCTCTCTGTCTCTCCCTCTTCCACCCCTCCCTCTCTCTCTCTGTCTCTCCCTCTTCCACCCCCTCCTCTGTCTCTCCCTCTTCCACCCCCTCCTCTCTCTCTCTCTCCTTTTCCACCCCTCCTCTCTCTCTCTCTCTCTCTCTCTCACTCCCTCTCTTCCACCCTCCTCTCTCTCCCTCTTCCTCCCCTCCTCTCTCTCTCTCCCTCTTCCACCCCTCCTCTCTCTCATTCTCTCTACACCCCTCCCTCTCTCTCCCTCTCCTCCCTCCCTCTCTCTCTCCCCTCTTCCACCCCCTCCTCTCTCATTCTCTCTTACACCCCTCCCTCTCTCTCTCCCTCTTCCACCCCCCCTCTTTTCTCTCTCTCTTTCTACGTCTACACTACAGGGACTGAGCTTGAGGCACTGATCGTTTAATTTGTGTGTTTTGGGGATATTGCCTTATAGGCCTTCAATATACAGGCAGCATTTCTCTTTTAAATCACACATACACAAGTAGAGATGAGGAAAACACTTGAATACACATACACTGAGAATACAAAACATTAAGAATACCTGCTCTTTCCCTGACATAGACTGATCAGGTGGATTCAGGGGAAAGCTATGATCCCTTATTGATGTCACCTGTTAAATCCACTTCAGTGTAGATGAAGGGGAGGAAAAAGAAGGATTTTTAAGCATTGAGACAATTGAGACATGGATTGTGTATGTGTGCCATTCAGAGGGTGAATGGGCGAGACAAAAGATATAAGTGCCTTTGAACAGGGTATGGTAGTAGGTGCCAGGCGCACTAGTTTGAGTGTGTCAAGAACTGCAGCGCTGCTGGGGTTTCCTTTGCTCGACAGATTTCTGTGTGTATCAAAAATGATCCACCACCCGAAGGACATCCAGCCAACTTGACACAACTGTAGGGAGCATTGGGTCAACATGGGCCAGCATCGCTGTAGAACGGATGGATCTTATAGAGTCCATGCCCCAATGAATTGAGTGTTCTGAGGTGAAAGGGGGGTTACAACTCAATATTAAGACGGTGTTCCCAATGTTTGGTATACTCAGAAAAAAAGGTGTTACCGTTTCAAGTATCCTTTGGGTTCCATGTAGAAACCTTTCTACTGAGAGTTCGACATGGAACCCAAAGAGTTGTACCTGGAACCAGAAAGGGTTCTACCTGGAAACCAAAATGGGTTCTCCCTAGGACAGCCGAAAGAACCCTTTGAAATATTTTTTTCTAAGAGTGTAGAAGTGGAGGATAAATAGAGGTGGAACAGTGAAGGAAAAGAAAGAGAGGATGGGTGTTGTTCTTGCTCCAGAGCTGCAGTGCAGAGGAGGGTTACAGAGGTCTCCTTCACGCTCTAGTTACAGAGGTCTCCTTCACACTCTAGTTACAGAGGTCTCCTTCCCACTCTAGTTACATATGTCTCCTTCACGCTCTAGTTACAGAAGTCTCCATTCACACACTAGTTACAGAGGTCTCCTTCACACTCGAGTTACAGAGGTCTCCTTCACACTCTAGTTACAGAGGTCTCCTTCACACTCTAGTTACAGAGGTCTCCTTCACACTCTAGTTACAGAGGTCTCCTTCACGCTCTAGTTACAGAGGTCTCATTCACACTCTGGTTACAGAGGTCTCCACACTCTAGTTACAGAGGTCTCCTTCACACTCTAGTTACAGAGGTCTTCTTCACACTCTAGTTACAGAGGTCTCCTTCACACTGTAGTTGGCAGTTAACCCACTGTTAACCCACTGTTCCCTAGGCTGTCATTGAAAATAAGAATTTGTTCTTAACTGACTTGCCTAGTAAAATAAAGGTAAAATAAAAAAATAAAAGTTACAGAGGCCTCCTTCACGCCTGGTTACAGAGGTCTCCCTTCACGCTCTAGTTACAGAGGTCTCCTTCACGCTCTAGTTACAGAGGCCTCCTTCACGCTCTAGTTACAGAGGTCTCCTTCACGCTCTAGTTACAGAGGCCTCCTTCACGCCCTAGTTACAGAGGTCTCCTTCACACTCTAGTACAGAGGTCTCCTTCACACTCCAGTTACAGAGGTCTCCTTCACGCTCTAGTTACAGAGGCCTCCTTCATGCTCTAGTTACAGAGGTCTCCTTCACGCCCTAGTTACAGAGGTCTCCTTCACACTCCAGTTACAGAGGTCTCCTACACACTCTAGTTACAGAGGTCTCCTTCACGCTCTAGTTACAGAGGCCTCCTTTCACGCCTAGTTACAGAGGCCTCCTTCACACTCCAGTTACAGAGGTCTCCTACACACTAGAGGTCAACCGATTAATCGGAACGGACGATTAATTTAGGCCAATTTGAAGTTTTCATAACAATCGGAAAATGTATTAATTTTTTACAACTTTATTTAACGAGGCAAGTCTGTTAAGAACACATTCTCATTTTCAATGATGGCCTAGGAACGGTGGGTTAACTGCCTTGTTCAGGAGCAGAACGACAGATTTTTACCTTGTCAGCTCTAACCACCTGCCTCACGAGGAGCCTGCCTGTTACGCGAATGCAGTAAGAAGCCAAGGTAAGTTGCTAGCTAGCATTAAACTTATCTTGTAAAACAATCAATCGATTATAATCACTAGTTATAACTACACATGGTTGATGATATTACTAGTTTATCTAGCGTATCCTGCATTGCATATAATCGATGCGTGGCGACTCGCGAAAAGGACTGTCGTTGCTCCAACGTGTACCTAACCATGAACATCAATGCCTTTCTTAAAATCAATACACAGAAGTATATATTTTTAAACCTGCATATTTAGCTAAAATAAATCCAGGTTAGCAGGCAATAACCAGGTGGTGAAATTGTGTCACTTCTCTTGCGTTCATTGCAGAGTCAGGGGTATATGCAACAGTTTGGGTCACCTGGCTCATTGCGAACTAATTTGCCAGTATTTTACGTAATTATGACATAACATTGAAGGTTGTGCAATGTAACAGCAATTTTTAGACTTATGGATGCCATCAGTTAGATAAAATACAGAACGGTTCCACTGTATTTCACTGAAAGAATAAACGTTTTTGTTTTCGAAATGATAGTTTCCAGATTCGACCATATTAATGACCTAAGGCTGTATTTCTGTGTGTATTATTATAATTAAGTCTATGATTTGATAGAGCCGTCTGACTGAGCGATGGTAGGCACCAGCAGGCTCAAGTAAGCATTCATTCAAACAGCACTTTTGTGTGTTTTGCCAGCAGCTCTTCAAGCATTGCGCAATCCTTTCAACTCCCGAGATTAGGCTGGTGTAACCCGATGTGGAAATGGCTAGCTAGTTAGCAGGGTGCGCGCTAATAGGGTTTTCAAACATCACTTGCTCTGAGACTTGGAGTAGTTGTTCCCCTTGCTCTGTATGAGTAACGCTGCTTCGAGGGTGGCTGTTGTCGATGTGTTCCTGGTTCGAGCCCAGGAGGTGCGAGAGGACAGAAGCTATACTGTTACACTGACAATACTAAAGTGCCTATAAAACATCCAATAGTCAAAGGTATATAAAATACAAATCCTATAGAGAGACATAGTCCTATAATTCCTATAATAACTACAACCTAAAACTTCTTACCTGGGAATATTGAAGACTCGTGTTAAAAGGAACCACCAGGTTTCATATGTTCTCATGTTCTGAGCAAGGAACTTAAACGTTAGCTTTCTTACATGGCACATATTGCACTTTTTCTTTCTTCTCAACACATGATTTATTTGAGGCTAAATGGATTTTATTGATGAATTATATTAAGTTAAAATAAGTGTTCATTCAGTATTGCTGTAATTGTCATTACTACAACACATTTTTTTTTATAAAATCGCCATGAATCGGTATCGCTTCTGTCCTCCATTCATCGGTACCATGCTGAAAATCATAATCGGTCAATTCTCAACACACAAACACACACACACACACACACACACACACACACACACACACACACACACACACACACACACACACACACACACACACACACACACACACACACACACACACACACACACACACACACACACAGGTAGTGTGCTGTATGTGATTTACACAATGCAGAGTTTTTACACCATTCATAACAGCACCAAAGTAAATATCATTTATACATGACATGTACCTCGAGCTGACATCAATAGCCCAGTGTTTCTGGAAATCAGGTCAAATGATACTTCTCTAGACCCGCCCTCTGGTGTTTTGGAAAGGACCCATGCTTTGCTGTGGCAGCAGAGTACCTGATTGGACTTTTCCACCTGTGTGGGGAAAAGTCCTCCTCCCTCAAAAAAAATGTTCAATGCCAATGTGATTTAACACTGTTTTTCCCCGTTGGCGATGGTTGGACTGTCCTCTGCCAATAGCTCCAGGAAGAACATTTGTGGACTATTTGAGAGATGGGGAGATGGGGGCAAGGCCTTGTGCGTGAGTATGTGTGTGTATTATTGATGGTGGATCCCTTGCCAGCGGGGACTGTTGGGGGAATTAGAGAGGAGAGGAGGTTTGGAAGGAAGCGTGAGCCTGGGTGTGACCAGAATGAGTATGGTTGCAGCTGTGGAGCATGCCAGCAGACAAATGGAGGATCTGTTCAGAAAGAGTAAGAGACTGACTCACTGGGCTAGAGGGGCTGTTACTGTACTATAGACCCTGTCTGGGCTAAAGGGGCTGTTACTGTACTATAGACCCTGTCTGGGCTAGAGGAGCTGTTACTGTACTGTAGACCCTGTCTGGGCTAAAGGGGCTGTTACTGTACTATAGACCCTGTCTGGGCTAGAGGGGCTGTTACTGTACTGTAGACCCTGTATGGGCTAGAGGGGTTGTTACTGTACTGTAGACCCTGTCTGGGCTAGAGGGGCTGTTACTGTACTGTAGACCCTGTCTGGGCTAGAGGGGTTGTTACTGTACTGTAGACCCTGTCTGGGCTAGAGGGGCTGTTACTGTACTGTAGACCCTGTCTGGGCTAAAGGGGCTGTTACTGTACTGTAGACCCTGTCTGGGCTAGAGGGGCTGTTACTGTACTGTAGACCCTGTATGGGCTAGAGGGGTTGTTACTGTACTGTAGACCCTGTCTGGGCTAGAGGGGCTGTTACTGTACTGTAGACCCTGTCTGGGCTAGAGGGGTTGTTACTGTACTGTAGACCCTGTGTTGGCTAGAGGGGCTGTTACTGTACTGTAGACCCTGTCTGGGCTAGAGGGGCTGTTACTGTACTGTAGACCCTGTCTGGGCTAGAGGGGCTGTTACTGTACTGTAGACCCTGTCTGGGCTAAAGGGGCTGTTACTGTACTGTAGACCCTGTCTGGGCTAAAGGGGCTGTTACTGTACTATAGACCCTGTGTTGGCTAGAGGGGTTGTTACTGTACTGTAGACCCTGTCTGGGCTAGAGGAGCTGTTACTGTACTGTAGACCCTGTCTGGGCTAGAGGGGTTGTTACTGTACTGTAGACCCTGTCTGGGCTAGAGGGGCTGTTACTGTACTGTAGACCCTGTCTGGGCTAGAGGGGTTGTTACTGTACTGTAGACCCTGTCTGGGCTAGAGGGGCTGTTACTGTACTGTAGACCCTGTCTGGGCTAGAGGGCTGTTACTGTACTGTAGACCCTGTCTGGGCTAGAGGGGTTGTTACTGTACTATAGACCCTGTGTTGGCTAGAGGGCTGTTACTGTACTTTAGACCCTGTCTGGGATAGAGGGGCTGTTACTGTACTGTAGACCCTGTCTGGGCTAGAGGGCTGTTACTGTACTGTAGACCCTGTGTGGGCTAGAGGGGCTTTTGCTGTACTATAGACCCTGTCTGGGCTAGAGGGGCTGTTACTGTACTGTAGACCCTGTCTGGGCTAGAGGGGCTGTTACTGTACTGTAGACCCTGTCTGGGCTAGAGGGGCTGTTACTGTACTATAGACCCTGTGTTGGCTAGAGGGGCTTTTACTGCTGTCTACCTTGGTCAAGAATGTTACTGTACTGTATCCTGCCCTGTTTTATAATTGCATTCTATTTGTCTGTGGCCCTGCTGCCTGGTATCACAGACAAAGGTGCAATTATAAAACAGGGCAGGATACGTACAGTAACATTAAATGTGACCAAGGTGAACAGCATACGGGACCATTGAGATGCAGGTCACTGTGTGTCTGTTCGGAATACAAATGTTTTTTTGTGACATTTAATATTCCGAACAGACACACAATGATACTGCATGTTTCAATGATCCCTTGTTGTTCACCTTGGTGCACATTTAATGTTACTGTAATGGGCTAGAGGGCTGTTTTATAATTAGACACTGTGTTGTCTGTGCCAGCACCTATAGCAGCGGGGACCTCACAACTGAGGTGTTATTACTGTAGACACTGTGTGGGTTAGAGGGCTGTCTTAGAGATAGTGTGTTCCCTGCAGCCAGCACCTATGGCACAGTGCCCTCAGTAGTCATTGTGTGTCTGTTCGGACCTGTTAAAAAACATTTAATATTCTGTAGACCCTGTCTGGGTTTCAATGGGTTGTTATGTACTGTATACCCTGTCAGGGCTAATGTTACTGTACTGTAGACCCTGTCTGGGCTAGAGGGGCTGTGCCTTGCTGTAGACCCTGTCTGGGCTAGAGGGCTGTTACTGTACTGTAGACCCTGTCTGGGCTAGAGGGGCTGTTACTGTACTGTAGACCCTGTGTTGGCTAGAGGGGCTGTTACTGTACTGTAGACCCTGTCTGGGCTAGAGGGGCTGTTACTGTACTGTAGACCCTGTCTGGGCTAGAGGGGCTGTTACTGTACTGTAGACCCTGTCTGGGCTAGAGGGGCTGTTACTGTACTGTAGACCCTGTCTGGGCTAGAGGGCTGTTACTGTACTGTAGACCCTGTCTGGGCTAGAGGGGCTGTTACTGTACTGTAGACCCTGTGTTGGCTAGAGGGCTGTTACTGTACTTTAGACCCTGTCTGGGATAGAGGGGCTGTTACTGTACTGTAGACCCTGTCTGGGCTAGAGGGCTGTTACTGTACTGTAGACCCTGTGTGGGCTAGAGGGGCTTTTGCTGTACTATAGACCCTGTCTGGGCTAGAGGGGCTGTTACTGTACTGTAGACCCTGTCTGGGCTAGAGGGGCTGTTACTGTACTGTAGACCCTGTCTGGGCTAGAGGGGCTGTTACTGTACTATAGACCCTGTGTTGGCTAGAGGGGCTTTTACTGTACTGTAGACCCTGTCTGGGCTAGAGGGTTGTTACTGTACTGTATACCCTGTCTGGGCTAGAGGGCTGTTACTGTACTGTAGACCCTGTCTGGGCTAAAGGGGCTGTTACTGTACTGTAGACCCTGTATGGGCTAGAGGGCTGTTACTGTACTGTAGACCCTGTCTGGGATAGAGGGGCTGTTACTGTACTGTAGACCCTGTATGGGCTAGAGGGGCTGCTACTGTACTGTAGACCCTGTCTGGGATAGGGCTGTTACTGTACTGTAGACCTGTCTGGGCTAGAGGAGCTGTTACTGTACTGTAGACCCTGTCTGGGCTTAGAGGGGCTGTTACTGTACTGTAGACCCTGTGTGGGCTGAGGGGCTGTTACTGTACTGTAGACCCTGTCTGGGCTAGAGGGGCTGTTACTGTGCTGTAGACCCTGTGTGGGCTAGAGGGCTGTTACTGTACTGTAGACCCTGTCTGGGCTAGAGCGGCTGTTACTGTACTGTAGACCCTGTCTGGGGCTAGAGGGGCTGTTACTGTACTGTAGACCCTGTGTTGGCTAGAGGAGCTGTTACTGTACTGTAGACCCTGTCTGGGCTAGAGGGGCTGTTACTGTACTGTAGACCCTGTGTTGGCTAGAGGGGCTGTTACTGTACTGTAGA
Source organism: Oncorhynchus masou masou (assembly GCF_036934945.1). NCBI lineage: Eukaryota > Metazoa > Chordata > Actinopteri > Salmoniformes > Salmonidae > Oncorhynchus > Oncorhynchus masou. The sequence goes on along the minus strand of NW_027011141.1, from coordinate 5,400 downwards.
CCCTGTCTGGGCTAGAGGGGGCTGTTACTGTACTGTAGACCCTGTCTAGGCTAGAGGGCTGTTACTGTACTGTAGACCCTGTCTAGGCTAGAGGGCCTGTTACTGTACTGTAGACCCTGTGTTGGCTAGAGGGGCTGCTACTGTACTGTAGACCCTGTCTGGGCTAGAGGGGCTGTTACTGTACTGTAGACCTGTCTGGGCTTCTAGGGGCTGTTACTGTACTATAGACCCTGTCTGGGCTAGAGGGGCTGTTACTGTACTGTAGACCCTGTCTGGGCTAGAGGGGCTGTTACTGTACTGTAGACCCTGTCTGGGCTGGAGGGGTTGTTACTGTACTGTAGACCCTGTCTGGACCCTGTCTGCTAGGGGGCTGCTACTGTACTGTAGACCCTGTCTGGGTTAGAGGGGCTGTTACTGTACTGTAGACCCTGTCTGGGCTAGAGGGGCTGTTACTGTACTATAGACCCTGTCTGGGATAGAGGGGCTGTTACTGTACTGTAGACCCTGTCTGGGCTAGAGGGGCTGTTACTGTACTGTAGACCCTGTCTGGGATAGAGGGGCTGTTACTGTACTGTAGACCCTGTCTGGGCTAGAGGAGCTGTTACTGTACTGTAGACCCTGTCTGGGCTAGAGGGCTGTTACTGTACTGTAGACCCTGTGTGGGCTAGAGGGGCTGTTACTGTACTGTAGACCCTGTCTGGGCTAGAGGGGCTGTTACTGTTACTGTAGACCCTGTGTGGGCTAGAGGGGCTGTTACTGTACTGTAGACCCTGTCTGGGCTAGAGCGGCTGTTACTGTACTGTAGACCCTGTCTGGGCTAGAGGGGCTGGTGCCAGGTAGACCCTGTCTGGGCTTACTGTACTGTAGACCCTGTCTGGGCTAGAGGGGCTGTTACTGTACTGTAGACCCTGTCTGAGGGGCTGTTACTGTACTGTAGACCCTGTCTGGGCTAGAGGGGCTGTTACTGTACTGTAGACCCTGTCCAGGGCTAGAGGGGCTGTTACTGTACTGTAGACCCTGTCTGGGCTAGAGGGCTGTTACTGTACTGTAGACCCTGTGTTGGCTAGAGGGGCTGTTACTGTAGACCCTGTCTGGGCTAGAGGGGCCTGTCTATAGGGCTAGAGGGCTGTTACTGTACTGTAGACCCTGTCTGGGCTAGAGGGGCTGTTACTGTACTGTAGACCCTGTCTGGGCTAAAGGGGTTGTTACTGTACTGTAGACCCTGTCTGGGCTAGAGGGGTTGTTACTGTACTGTAGACCCTGTCTGGGCTAGAGGGGCTGTACTGTACTGTACTGTCTTAGACCCTGTACTGTAGACCCTGTCTGGGCTAGAGGGGCTGTTACTGTACTGTAGACCCTGTCTGGGATAGAGGGGCTGTTACTGTACTGTAGACCTGTCTCAAGCTAGAGAGGGCTGTTACTGTACTGTAGACCCTGTCTGGGATAGAGGGGCTGTTGCTGTACTGTAGACCCTGTCTGGGCTAGAGGGGCTGTTACTGTACTGTAGACCCTGTCACAGGCTAGGAGGGCTGTTACTGTACTGTAGACCCTGTCTGGGCTAGAGGGGCTGTTACTGTACTGTAGACCCTGTCTGGGCTAGAGGAGCTGTTACTGTACTGTAGACCCTGTCTGGGCTAGAGGGGCTGTTACTTTACTGTAGACCCTGTCTGGGCTAGAGGAGCTGTTGCTGTACTGTAGAGGGCTGTTACTGTACTGTAGACCCTGTCTGGGCTAGAGGGGCTGTTACTGTACTGTAGACCCTGTCTGGGCTAGAGGGCTGTTACTGTACTGTAGACCCTGTCACAGGCTAGAGGGACTGTTACTGTACTGTAGACCCTGTCTGGGCTAGAGGGGCTGTTACTGTACTGTAGACCCTGTCTGGCTAGAGGGGCTGTTACTGTACTGTAGACCCTGTCTGGGCTAGAGGGGCTAAGTTTACTGGGTACTGCAGACCCTGTCTGGGCTAGAGGGGCTGTTACTGTACTGTAGACCCTGTCTGGGCTAAAGGGGTTGTTACTGTGCCTTGGACCTATTGAAGGTGAGGGCTGTTATCAGTTTCCAGACCCCATTGGCCAGAGGGGCTGAAAACATTGTATCAGGACCTTGTCTAGTTAGAGGGCTGTTACTGCTGCACTGACCCTGTCTGGGATAGGAGGGGCTGTTACTGTACTGTAGACCCTGGGTCTGGGCTAGAGAGGGCTGTTACTGTACTCGTAGGACCTCTGTCTGGGCTAGAGTGGGGCTGTTGCTGTACTGTAGACCCTGTCTGGGCTAGAGGGGCTGTTACTGTACTGTAGACCCCAGTCTGGGCTAGAGGGGCTGTTACTGTACTGTAGACCCTGTTCCAGCTAGAGGGGCCGTTACTGTACTGTAGACCCTGTCTGGGCTAGAGGAGCTGTTACTGTACTGTAGACCCTGTCTGGGCTAGAGGGGCTGTTACTGTACTGTAGACCCTGTCTGGGCTAGAGGAGCTGTTGCTGTACTGTAGACCCTGTCTGGGCTAGAGGGGCTGTTACTGTACTGTAGACCCTGTCTGGGCTAGAGGGGCTGTTACTGTACTGTAGACCCTGTCTGGGCTAGAGGGACTGTTACTGTACTGTAGACCCTGTCTGGGCTAGAGGGGCTGTTACTGTACTGTAGACCCTGTCTGGGCTAGAGGGGCTGTTACTGTACTGTAGACCCTGTCTGGGCTAGAGGAGCTGTTACTGTACTGTAGACCCTGTCTGGGCTAGAGGGGCTGTTACTGTACTGTAGACCCTGTCTGGGCTAGAGGGGCTGTTACTGTACTGTAGACCCTGTCTGGGCTAGAGGAGCTGTTACTGTACTGTAGACCCTGTCTGGGCTAGAGGGGCTGTTACTGTACTGTAGACCCTGTCTGGGCTAGAGGGGCTGCTACTGTACTGTAGACCCTGTATGGGGTAGAGGGACTGTTACTGTACTATAAACCCTGTGTTGGCTAGAGGGGTTGTTACTGTACTGTAGACCCTGTCTGGGCTAGAGGAGCTGTTACTGTACTGTAGACCCTGTATGGGCTAGAGGGACTGTTGCTGTACTGTAGACCCTGTGTGGGCTAGAGGGACTGTTGCTGTACTGTAGACCCTGTATGGGCTAGAGGGACTGTTGCTGTACTGTAGACCCTGTATGGGCTAGAGGGACTGTTACTGTACTGTAGACCCTGTATGGGCTAGAGGGACTGTTGCTGTACTGTAGACCCTGTATGGGCTAGAGGGACTGTTACTGTACTGTAGACCCTGTATGGGCTAGAGGGACTGTTGCTGTACTGTAGACCCTGTATGGGCTAGAGGGACTGTTACTGTACTGTAGACCCTGTCTGGGCTAGAGGGGCTGCTACTGTACTGTAGACCCTGTCTGGGCTAGAGGGACTGTTGCTGTACTGTAGACCCTGTATGGGCTAGAGGGACTGTTGCTGTACTGTAGACCCTGTCTGGGCTAGAGGGACTGTTGCTGTACTGTAGACCCTGTATGGGCTAGAGGGACTGTTACTGTACTGTAGACCCTGTCTGGGCTAGAGGAGCTGTTACTGTACTGTAGACCCTGTCTGGGCTAGAGGGGCTGCTACTGTACTGTAGACCCTGTGTGGGCTAGAGGGGCTGTTACTGTACTGTAGACCCTGTCTGGGCTAGAGGGGTTGTTACTGTACTGTAGATCCTGTCTGGGCTAGAGGGGTTGTTACTGTACTGTAGACCCTGTCTGGGCTAGAGGGGTTGTTACTGTACTGTAGACCCTGTCTGGGCTAGAGGGGCTGTTACTGTACTGTAGACCCTGTCTGGGCTAGAGGGGCTGTTACTGTACTGTAGACCCTGTATGGGCTAGAGGGGCTGCTACTGTACTGTAGACCCTGTGTGGGCTAGAGGGGCTGTCTTAGAGACACTGTGTTCCCTGCAGCCAGCACCTATAGCACAGTGCCCTCACAGCTGACCTGTTACTGTACTGTAGACCCTGTGTGGGCTAGATGGGCTGTCTTAGAGACACTGTGTTCACTGCAGCCAGCACCTATAGCACAGTGCCCTCACAGCTGACCTGTTACTGTACTGTAGACCCTGTGTGGGCTAGAGGGGCTGTCTTAGAGACACTGTGTTCCCTGCAGCCAGCACCTATAGCACAGTGCCCTCACAGCTGACCTGTTACTGTACTGTAGACCCTGTGTGGGCTAGAGGGGCTGTCTTAGAGACACTGTGTTCCCTGCAGCCAGCACCTATTGCACAGTGCCCTCACAGCTGACCTGTTACTGCCGTATGATGTCTCATCCCTCCTTACTGGAAAATACACACAAGCTCTGAGGCCCTAGGCATACAATTAGTCTAGAATCATACCAGACACTAATACAGACCTGTACACTACACTTGCTTAGCGTAAATGAGGGAAATACCTCCCAGGTTGACCTAGTTCAGGTATACTGAATATACTGTGTGAGTCTTTGAATCTTGAGTGGTTGTACTTTAGTCCTAAATCAATATAAACAATGATGTTACTCTTAATGTGCCTTTTTGCCTTGTTTGCCCCTCCACCACTAGATCTCCCTTTTGCTGCAGTTAGATAGATACAGAGCGGTCTTTTATGGTCTTGTAAGTAGTATTGGTTGTGGCTACTACTTTACTCTACACAGACTCTGAGTGTTCCTATGGTGCACACTTTGGTGATGCATACTTTGGTAGTGTCTATCTATGGAGAGACTGTCTTAATGGCCCTTGGCATGGGGCACTGAGCAGACACCTGGCAGGCGGTGTAACCATCCTCAGACAGTCCCTCAGTTGTCCCCTGGCCTCACCTGGCATGGCCTGGTAGCATGCTCCGCAGGGCGGTTGGCAGCAGCGGCACGGTCACTATGGGCAGTAGGCTCTGGGTACAGTGGGCAGTGGGCACACAGACAGACAGAGGGGAGTGTGGGAGAGGGAGAGAGAAAAATGGCTTTAAAACCATGAGTAAGGAAATAGAAAAATGTCACACACAGTATGTCAGTGTGGAGGTTTTTAGGTAAAAAACAATACTGTAAAATCACCAGGAATTCACCCAAAAATTATTTTAATTAGAAATATGTTTACAAGTTTTCCCACGAATAGAATGAAATCAAGGTGTAAAATGATTGTTCTTTTCAAATTCAATCTATTGTTTGGCTCCCGACCATCCACTCAGTCCCTGGCTGCTGTTTCCAGTGGAGGGAGGTTGAGCTCATGTAAATGCAGACACAATGCTTACTGTGTGGTGTAAACTTGAGAGAGTAAAACGTCCATCCTGTCTGAGTCAGAACACATGAACCATGGACAGCTCTCGTTGGGGGTTGACCAAAGGTCAATGACATTGTGACACGGATGCCCCCACCCCCAGAATTACACACACACTTCCCAGAACTCTCCACTGTACTCAGCCTCCTGGCCTTGA
>NW_027011140.1:20000-25981 GCF_036934945.1 Oncorhynchus masou masou | reverse complement strand
GCAGCACAACATGACAACACAGCATGGTAGCAGCACAACATGACAACACAGCATGGTAGCAGCACAACATGACAACACAGCATGGTAGCAGCACAACATGACAACACAGCATGGTAGCAGCACAAACATGACAACACAGCATGGTAGCAGCACAACATGACAACACAGCATGGTGGCAACACAACATGACAACACAGCATGGTAGCAGCACAACATGACAACACAGCATGGTCGCAACACAACATGACAACACAGCATGGTCGCAACACAACATGACAACACAGCATGGTGGCAACACAACATGACAACACAGCATGGTAGCAGCACAACATGACAACACAGCATGGTGACAACACAGCAACACAACATGACAACACAGCATGGTCGCAACACAACATGACAACACAGCATGGTCCAACACAACATGACAACACAGCATGGTAGCAGCACAACATGACAACACAGCATGGTAGCACAACATGACAACACAGCATGGTCGCAACACAACATGACAACACAGCATGGTCGCAGCACAACATGACAACACAGCATGGTAGCAGCCCAACATGACAACACAGCATGGTCGCAACACAACATGACAACACAGCATGGTAGCAGCACAACATGGTAGCAACACATGACAACACAGCATGGTAGCAACACAACATGACAACAACATGGCAAATCTGATGGCGAATGGTAAACATCTAGCCGCTCCGAGCACCCTTACCTGCCGATCTATAAATTACATCTCTATAATCTAACATGGGTAGGATAGTCATCTGAATCAGGGTTAGTTTGGCAGCTGGGGGTGAAAGAGGAGCGGTACGACAGAGGAAACCAAGTCTAGATTTAACTTTAGCCTGGAGCTTTGATATGTGCTGAGAGAAGGACAGTGTACCGTCTAGCCATACTCCCAAGTATCTGTATGAGGGGACTACCTCAAGCTCTAAACCCTCAGAGGTAGTAATCACACCGGTGGGGAGAGGGGCATTCTTCTTACCAAACCACATGACCTTTGTTTTGGAGGTTTTTAGAACATGGTTTAGGCCAGAGAAATAGCTTGTTGGACACTAAAAAAGCTTTGTTATAGAGCAATTAACACAAAATCCTGGGAGGGGCCAGCTGAGTATAAGACTACTTCATTTGCATATAAATGGATGAGAGCGCTTCCTAGTGCCTGAGAGAGGTAGTTAGCAAACCAGGCCAAAGACCCCTCAGAGACACCAATACTCCTTAGCCTGCCCACAAGAATGGAAGGGTCTACCGTATCAAATGCTTTAGCCAAGTCAATAAAAATAGCAGCACAACATTGCTTAGAATCAAGGGCAATGGTGACATCATTGAGGACCTTTAAGGTTGCAGTGACACGTCCATAACCTGAGCGGAAACCAGATTGCACACCAGAGAGAATATTACAGATGTCAAGAAAGCCAGTCAGTTGATTATTGACAAGTTTTTTTTTTTCAACACTTTTGATAAACAAGGAAAAATAGAATCTAATAGATTAGATCAAAGGGGGATTTTGTCAACTCATTGTTTACTCAGCTGACTAGACCAGAGTTTTATCAGCCTGCCGCACTCTGAAAAAGCCAATTTAACCCATTTCTTAATCAGCATCATTCTGTGAGTTGAGTGGACTTCAAGAATTTGAGCTAACGTTTGTTTAAAGCCTGTTGAGTCAATTTACAAATTCATGTTTGCCTTTGGAAGGCAACACCGTACGATGGTTCAGCTATATGCCCAAATGTTGACTAAACTCAACCTTACGATTGTACATTGAATCAATAAACTGAATTTGAAGAAGCTTGTTGAGTAAAGATACAAATGTACAAAACCAATCAAACCACACCCATTATTATCATATTTCCCAGCATGCTCTATTGCATGTTGATTTTCATTAATGATTTGTTTCAACACCATGTACACTGATTGGCTGATTAATCCAGCCATTTGTTTCTAAATTAATCCAATTTTCCGCCCGTTGCTAAGGTGACTGGTCCAGTTTATATGATTTAGGTAGCCTAAATAATCACTTTCCCCATGGCAGTCATTCTCAATGCATGTTGATTACAAGTTTGTTAAAAAGTACCTTGAAGAATAAACTAAAATAGATAAAAGTTCCAGTTGTTGGCTATTCTAACTCTGGCTGTATTCTAATAGGAATTACACATCACTTTGCAAGCCAGAATAATGTAACTAGTAGGCTTTATGTGGCCTGTAAACCAGGAGTTTCAGACCACTGTGTTAGGGTGACAAACCAGGGTGTAACTAGGCCCTCAAGAAAGACCTTTTGTATTGTCTGTATACAGAGGTCATCGTTGTGTTATTGCCCCCATGGCTGAGCAGGCAATTTCGAAGCTTCAATGATTCAATCTGCCTTTTTCGCCTTGCAGAAAGCCTTTGTTGAGCTTAAATTAGTACTTAATCAAGGTAAAAACAAGTATATGTTATTTTGTAAATCTCATAAGAATGTATCTGATGATTTATGCATACTTACATTGGATGGGACCCTTATTGATCGTGTCCCAGATTTGATCATTTCTATGCATCTGGATCGATGATAGACTTTCCATCAAAACCATGTTGATGAGTTAGTTAAGAATTAAAATGTGTTTTTTTTTATAGGAATAGGTCCTGCCTTTAGTTAAATAGTAGAAAACAAATAATTCAGTTCGACATTCATTGCGGTCTTCGACGATGACGATATCGTCTCTCTGAATGCGTCTGCTGCTGTATTGAAGTCTCTGGGTGCAGTTTATCACAGTGTCACTACGCTCTGTATCAGTGTTCCACAATTATAAAAGCCCTATTGCATAAACTACCGACCACATCTCACTTCTCTGTTAACCTTCAGAAATACAAGCTATCAGATACGATCTCAGGAATTACTTCAAGAATTTGAGCTAACGTTTGTTTAAAGCCTGTTGAGTCAATTTACAAATTCATGTTTGCCTTTGGAAGGCAACACCGTACGATGGTTCAGCTATATGCCCAAATGTTGACTAAACTCAACCTTACGATTGTACATTGAATCAATAAACTGAATTTGAAGAAGCTTGTTGAGTAAAGATACAAATGTACAAAACCAATCAAACCACACCCATTATTATCATATTTCCCAGCATGCTCTATTGCATGTTGATTTTCATTAATGATTTGTTTCAACACCATGTACACTGATTGGCTGATTAATCCAGCCATTTGTTTCTAAATTAATCCAATTTTTCCGCCCGTTGCTAAGGTGACTGGTCCAGTTTATATGATTTAGGTAGCCTAAATAATCACTTTCCCCCATGGCAGTCATTCTCAATGCATGTTGATTACAAGTTTGTTAAAAAGTACCTTGAAGAATAAACTAAAATAGATAAAAGTTCCAGTTGTTGGCTATTCTAACTCTGGCTGTATTCTAATAGGAATTACACATCACTTTGCAAGCCAGAATAATGTAACTAGTAGGCTTTATGTGGCCTGTAAACCAGGAGTTTCAGACCACTGTGTTAGGGTGACAAACCAGGGTGTAACTAGGCCCTCAAAGAAAGACCTTTTGTATTGTCTGTATACAGAGGTCATCGTTGTGTTATTGCCCCCATGGCTGAGCAGGCAATTTCGAAGCTTCAATGATTCAATCTGCCTTTTTTCGCCTTGCAGAAAGCCTTTGTTGAGCTTAAATTAGTACTTAATCAAGGTAAAAACAAGTATATGTTATTTTGTAAATCTCATAAGAATGTATCTGATGATTTATGCATACTTACATTGGATGGGACCCTTATTGATCGTGTCCCAGATTTGATCATTTCTATGCATCTGGATCGATGATAGACTTTCCATCAAAACCATGTTGATGAGTTAGTTAAGAATTAAAATGTGTTTTTTTTTATAGGAATAGGTCCTGCCTTTAGTTAAATAGTAGAAAACAAATAATTCAGTTCGACATTCATTGCGGTCTTCGGCGATGACGATATCGTCTCTCTGAATGCGTCTGCTGCTGTATTGAAGTCTCTGGGTGCAGTTTATCACAGTGTCACTACGCTCTGTATCAGTGTTCCACAATTATAAAAGCCCTATTGCATAAACTACCGACCACATCTCACTTCTCTGTTAACCTTCAGAAATACAAGCTATCAGATACGATCTCAGGAATTACTCATTCTAGAGATCCCTTCCAGAGATCCCTTCTAGGTAAATCTGCCTTGAGCTATTTTTCACATGGCTTGTGGAATGGTCTATGAAGCAGTCCAGACGGCTATGTGAGGACCTTCTTAAGGAAAAATTTGTTAATTTTTTTATGATTCTATTATTGATCTTGTGTTTTTTGGGGGAGGGGGGGTGTTTGTGTTTTTTTGCTGGCTTATATATTTGAATGTGAACTATATATTTGAACTAGACCCATGTCTTCTAACTTGCTCCAGATGCTGTAAATGAGAATGCATTCTCAGTCAACTCACCCTGGTTAAATAAAGGACACTTTAAAAAATAAATATTATTCATAAAAAGTTTAATTTCACACTGGGGAAATATGCAAATAAGGTAGCATAAATTCTCAAGTTGAATTGTACGTTCACACTAAAATTCTAAATTGATTGAACATACAGTTGAGCTTGAAAATGTATGTTGGTTCAACTACAGTTTATGTCCAAATGTCAAGTAAACTCACCATCCTAATGCAGCTGGTTTAACAAATAGATTCCTCTGTCTGCTCTCGCTCATGCTGTAGGATTTGTCGAGAAGCTTATCATACGACAATGCTCCTCAATCATGTACAGTGCTCACTTAATATGAATGAATAAATTCATCAAATTAATTACTGTGTAAACAAAGGAATTCTTCTGTCTCTCACATGCTGTAGGAGTTGTGCTCAAACCCCAGATTCATTGATGATGGAGCCACCAGGACGGATATCTGCCAAGGAGATCTGGGTAAGCATATTTCACAAAGAGAAGGGGTGTTGCTGTAAATACTGTTAATCCCAAGATCCTCCTCCCACTAATTCTGGCTTCGTGTCCACCAACAGACAGTGAAGGAGACCACAACATATGTTTGTCTACAGATATATTGCAGAAGAGTATAATCTTTGTCTATAGATGTATTAAACGTAGGGCATATATTTGTTCTGTGATGTATTACAGTTTTGTTTTCAATCGTTTTATTTTCACAAGAATGTGGTGCAATTTTCACAATTACATTTTCGTAGTACAAAACTCAAAACAGATGATCAAAAATAGCTAATTTTCAATTGACACACAAAATCACACAGTCACTTTTCCACAAAAATTCATCAGTGTTTCATTTAGAAATACATGTTTCACATTGAAATACATATAAAGGAATTGCTTTTCACAATTGTCAGGACCCGGTTTCAAACCTGGGTCTCCGGAGTGAGAAACAGTCACTTAACCAACTGAGCCAGGAATAGACAGCAGAACCCAGAAGATGAGGCAGACACAGCAGTACTTAAGACGGTGTATTTAATAAAGAAAAAATCATAAAATACAAAAAATGGCAAATCCAAAAGGTGGTAGGTAAAACACAAAAAGACCTCAAAAGAAACTCACCAAAAAATAAACAAAAAACAGAATACCACAAGAACGTCACCCGGAATCGACAAGAGCACACAGAACACTAGGGCAGGGTGCTAACATACAAACACAGAGCACAGAACTGAGGGAAACAAAGGGTTTAAATACAATCAGGGTAAACGAGACACAGGTGCAAATAATAATGGGGATCAAGGGAAAAACATAGGGACAAAAAGCACAATGGGGGCATCTACTGACCAAAACCCGGAACAACCCTGGCCAAATCCTGACAACAATGCTCACGTTATGATAAACTTCTCATTTGAATGGTGCTGGAGGAGATGGCTACCATTTTATGGGCTCCTAACAATTGTGCTATTCTGTGTTTAGTTTTTTTTGGCGTTGTTTGTAACTTATTTTGTACATAGTGATTCTGCCACCGTCTCTTATGTCCGAAAAGAG
>NW_027011140.1:0-15000 GCF_036934945.1 Oncorhynchus masou masou | reverse complement strand
AACCCCAGGTTTGTCTGTCTTTCTGATGGGCTCTAACCCCAGGTTCATCTGTCTTTCTGATGGGCAATAACCCCAGGTTCATCTGTCTTTCTGATGGGCTAACCCCGGGTTCATCTGTCTTTCTGATAGGCTCTAACCCCAGGTTCATCTGTCTTTCTGATGGGCTCTAACCCCAGGTTCATCTGTCTTTCTGATAGGCTCTAACCCCGGGTTCATCTGTCTTTCTGATAGGCTCTAACCCCGGGTTCATCTGTCTTTCTGATGGGCTCTAACCCCAGGTTCGTCTGTCTTTCTGATGGGCTCTAACCCCATGTTCATCTGTCTTTCTGATGGGCTCTAACCGCAGGTTCATCCGTCTTTCTGATAGGTTCTAACCCCAGGTTCATCTGTCTTTCTGATGGGCACTAACCCCAGGTTTGTCTGTCTTTCTGATGGGCTCTAACCCCAGGTTCGTCTGTCTTTCTGATGGGCTCTAACCCCAGGTTCGTCTGTCTTCCTGATGGGCTCTAAACCCAGGTTCGTCTGTCTTTCTGATGGGCTCTAACCCCAGGTTTGTCTGTCTTTCTGATGGGCTCTAACCCCAGGTTCATCTGTCTTTCTGATGGGCTCTAACCCCAGGTTTGTCTGTCTTTCTGATGGGCTCTAACCCCAGGTTCGTCTGTCTTTCTGATGGGCGCTAACCCCAGGTTTGTCTGTCTTTCTGATGGGCGCTAACCCCAGGTTCACCTGTCTTTCTGATGGGCTCTAACCCCAGGTTCATCTGTCTTTCTGATAGGCTCTAACCCCAGGTTCACCTGTCTTTCTGATGGGCACTAACCCCGGGTTCATCTGTCTTTCTGATGGGCTCTAACCCCAGGTTCGTCTGTCTTTCTGATGGGCTCTAACCCCAGGTTCGTCTGTCTTTCTGATGGGCTCTAACCCCAGGTTCATCTGTCTTTCTGATGGGCTCTAACCCCAGGTTCATCTGTCTTTCTGATGGGCTCTAACCCCAGGTTCATCTGTCTTTCTGATGGGCTCTAACCCCAGGTTCATCTGTCTTTCTGATGGGCTCTAACCCCAGGTTCATCTGTCTTTCTGATGGGCACTAACCCCAGGTTCGTCTGTCTTTCTGATGGGCACTAACCCCAGGTTCATCTGTCTTTCTGATGGGCTCTAACCCCAGGTTCATCTGTCTTTCTGATGGGCTCTAACCCCATGTTCATCTGTCTTTCTGATGGGCTCTAACCCCAGGTTCATCTGTCTTTCTGATGGGCTCTAACCCCATGTTCATCTGCCTTTCTGATGGGCTCTAACCCCAGGTTCATCTGTCTTTCTGATGGGCTCTAACCCCAGGTTCATCTGTCTTTCTGATGGGCTCTAACCCCAGGTTCATCTGTCTTTCTGATGGGCTCTAACCCCAGGTTCACCTGTCTTTCTGATGGGCACTAACCCCAGGTTCATCTGTCTTTCTGATGGGCTCTAACCCCAGGTTCGTCTGTCTTTCTGATGGGCACTAACCCCAGGTTCATCTGTCTTTCTGATGGGCTCTAACCCCAGGTTCACCTGTCTTTCTGATGGGCTCTAACCCCAGGTTCATCTGTCTTTCTGATGGGCTCTAACCCCAGGTTCACCTGTCTTTCTGATGGGCTCTAACCCCAGGTTCGTCTGTCTTTCTGATGGGCTCTAACCCCAGGTTCGTCTGTCTTTCTGATGGGCTCTAACCCCAGGTTCGTCTGTCTTTCTGATGGGCTCTAACCCCATGTTCATCTGTCTTTCTGATGGGCTCTAACCCCAGGTTCACCTGTCTTTCTGATGGGCTCTAACCCCAGGTTCACCTGTCTTTCTGATGGGCTCTAACCCCAGGTTCATCTGTCTTTCTGATGGGCTCTAACCCCAGGTTCGTCTGTCTTTCTGATGGGCTCTAACCCCATGTTCATCTGTCTTTCTGATGGTCTCTAACCCCAGGTTCATCTGTCTTTCTGATGGGCTCTAACCCCATGTTCATCTGTCCTTCTGATGGGCTCTAACCCCAGGTTCATCTGTCTTTCTGATGGGCTCTAACCCCATGTTCATCTGTCCTTCTGATGGGCTCTTACCCCAGGTTCATCTGTCTTTCTGATGGGCTCTAACCCCAGGTTCACCTGTCTTTCTGATGGGAACTAACCCCAGGTTCATCTGTCTTTCTGATGGGCTCTAACCCCATGTTCATCTGTCTTTCTGATGGGCACTAACCCCAGGTTCATCTGTCTTTCTGATGGGCTCTAACCCCATGTTCATCTGTCTTTCTGATGGGAACTAACCCCAGGTTCATCTGTCTTTCTGATGGGCTCTAACCCCATGTTCATCTGTCTTTCTGATGGGAACTAACCCCAGGTTCATCTGTCTTTCTGATGGGCTCTAACCCCGGGTTCATCTGTCTTTCTGATGGGAACTAACCCCAGGTTCATCTGTCTTTCTGATGGGAACTAACCCCAGGTTCATCTGTCTTTCTGATGGGCTCTAACCCCAGGTTCATCTGTCTTTCTGATGGGCTCTAACCCCAGGTTCATCTGTCTTTCTGATGGGCTCTAACCCCAGGTTCATCTGTCTTTCTGATGGGCACTAACCCCAGGTTCATCTGTCTTTCTGATGGGCTCTAACCCCAGGTTCATCTGTCTTTCTGATGGGCTCTAACCCCATGTTCATCTGTCTTTCTGAATGACACTTCTACCTTTTCAGTCTTCCCTTGACTGTCGTACCCTTTCAATAAAACCACAAACATATGGGGGAAAAACACAGTACTGAGTGTGTTAAAAATAATACCACAGGCCTAAGTGAGTCCTGTTCTCAATCCAGGTCCATCTCCATGGAGACCCGGTCCAGCTGATTCGCATCAGGAACCCCTGGGGACAGGTGGAGTGGACTGGGCCATGGAGTGATGGGTGAGGGAATGATGATGACTTCCAAACAGCACACTGAAATAGAATACAAGACGAACAAACTCTACAGCCTGGTCCCAGATCTGTTTGTCTTGTCAACTTCAATGCTAATTGTCACGAAGGAGTTGGCAAGACAGCACAAAGAGGTCTGGTACCAGGCTACGATATGCCCACTGTGTCCATAAGGAAGACCTACACCAAACAATATTGAGAGTGGAAAACTGCCCGACCAAGCACAAAGGCAGTAATGGCTAAATTTGTCCAAAATTAGTTAATGTAATTTTTGCTACATTAAATACATGTTTAATCATGTGGACAAGTATCCTGCCTGCGCATTGTGTTTAGGAGAAAATGGAGGTCATGTTAGCAGTAACTGGATAAGGTTACTGTGAAACTAAGGTAAATTAAAACCATTTTTCTCAGTTCCACGCTATGAGCAGTTACTGCCGTTTTGCTTGTTAGTGTAGAATATCCCTGCTTACTGCAAAGACCATGATTACCTGTAAAACCTCGCCCCATTATTACCATGATCACCTGTAACCCCCCCCCACACTATTTACACTGACTGCTGGATCCCTTTGATCAGTTCTAGTGAATGGAAATATGTCCGTCCCGACGAGAAGCTGAAGCTGGATCATGTTGCTGAGGATGGGGAGTTCTGGTAAGTCGGCCACTGCCCCTTGGGGACGGGCACTGTGCCATTAAGAGTTTTCCTTCTCATAAGTGATGGCACTGTGCCATTAAGAGTTTTCCTTCTCATAAGTGATGGCACTGTGCCATTAAGAGTTTTCCTTCTCATAAGTGATGGCACTGTGCCATTAAGAGTTTTCCTTCTCATAAGTGATGGCACTGTGCCATTAAGAGTTTTCCTTCTCATAAGTGATGGCACTGTGCCATTAAGAGTTTTCCTTCTCATAAGTGATGGCACTGTGCCATTAAGAGTTTTCCTTCTCATAAGTGATGGCACTGTGCCATTAAGAGTTTTCCTTCTCATAAGTGATGGCACTGTGCCATTAAGAGTTTTCCTTCTCATAAGTGATGGCACTGTGCCATTAAGAGTTTTCCTTCTCATAAGTGATGGCACTGTGCCATTAAGAATTTTCCTTCTCATAAGTGATGGCACTGTGCCATTAAGAGTTTTCCTTCTCATAAGTGATGGCACTGTGTCATTAAGAGTTTTCTTTCTCATAAGTGATGGCACTGTGCCATTAAGAATTTTCCTTTTCATAAGTGATGGCACTGTGCCATTAAGAGTTGTCCTTCTCATAAGTGATGGCACTGTGTCATTAAGAGTTTTCCTTCTCATAAGTGATGGCACTGTGCCATTAAGAGTTTTCCTTCTCATAAGTGATGGCACTGTGCCATTAAGAGTTTTCCTTCTCATAAGTGATGGCACTGTGCCATTAAGAGTTTTCCTTCTCATAAGTGATGGCACTGTGTCATTAAGTGTTTTGTTTGTCATAAGTTATGGCACATTTATGAAGCTTAATAATAGGTTTAAAAAGACATTTGGCATGAAGGCGTTATGAGTTGGGGGTTTCAAAAAAGTATTCCCAGATATATATATATATTTTTTTAATCTGTGACCTCCTGGTCTGTCTTTGTGCCAATACATTTATTTAATTTGTATACAAGGGTCTGACAACAGTGTCCTACTTACGGCCAACTTCTGGGCAAGTTGCACAATAGCATTATGCATTCAGTACATATAATTAAGTCCATTTGATGTCTACAGATGTATAGCATGTTCTATTAACTCTCCTGTGTTCCATCCCAGTTCTGTTCTATTAACTCTCCTGTGTTCCCTCCCAGCTCTGTTCTATTAACTCTCCTGTGTTCCCTTCCAGTTCTGTTCTATTAACTCTCCTGTGTTCCCTCCCAGTTCTGTTCTGTTCTATTAACTCTCCTGTGTTCCCTCCCAGTTCTGTTCTGTTCTATTAACTCTCCTGTGTTCCATCCCAGTTCTGTTCTATTAACTCTCCTGTGTTCCCTCCCAGTTCTGTTCTGTTCTATTAACTGTCCTGTGTTCCCTCCCAGTTCTGTTCTATTAACTCTCCTGTGTTCCCTCCCAGTTCTGTTCTGTTCTATTAACTGTCCTGTGTTCCCTCTCAGTTCTGTTCTATTAACTCTCCTGTGTTCCCTCCCAGTTCTGTTCTGTTCTATTAACTGTCCTGTGTTCCCTCCCAGTTCTGTTCTATTAACTCTCCTGTGTTCCCTCCCAGTTCTGTTCTGTTCTATTAACTCTCCTGTGTTCCCTCCCAGTTCTGTTCTATTAACTCTCCTGTGTTCCCTCCCAGTTCTGTTCTATTAACTCTCCTGTGTTCCATCCCAGTTCTGTTCTATTAACTCTCCTGTGTTCCCTCCCAGTTCTGTTCTATTAACTCTCCTGTGTTCCCTCCCAGTTCTGTTCTATTAACTCTCCTGTGTTCCCTCCCAGTTCTGTTCTATTAACTCTCCTGTGTTCCATCCCAGTTCTGTTCTATTAACTCTCCTGTGTTCCCTCCCAGTTCTGTTCTATTAACTCTCCTGTGTTCCCTCCCAGTTCTGTTCTATTAACTCTCCTGTGTTCCCTCCCAGTTCTGTTCTATTAACTCTCCTGTGTTCCCTCCCAGTTCTGTTCTGTTCTATTAACTATCCTGTGTTCCCTCCCAGTTCTGTTCTATTAACTCTCCTGTGTTCCCTCCCAGTTCTGTTCTGTTCTATTAACTATCCTGTGTTCCCTCCCAGTTCTGTTCTATTAACTCTCCTGTGTTCCCTCCCAGTTCTGTTCTATTAACTCTCCTGTGTTCCATCCCAGTTCTGTTCTATTAACTATCCTGTGTTCCATCCCAGTTCTGTTCTATTAACTCTCCTGTGTTCCATCCCAGTTCTGTTCTATTAACTCTCCTGTGTTCCATCCCAGTTCTGTTCTATTAACTATCCTGTGTTCCATCCCAGTTCTGTTCTATTAACTCTCCTGTGTTCCATCCCAGTTCTGTTCTATTAACTATCCTGTGTTCCCTCCCAGCTCTGTTCTATTAACTCTCCTGTGTTCCCTCCCAGTTCTGTTCTGTTCTATTAACTCTCCTGTGTTCCATCCCAGTTCTGTTCTATTAACTCTCCTGTGTTCCCTCCCAGTTCTGTTCTGTTCTATTAACTCTCCTGTGTTCCCTCCCAGTTCTGTTCTGTTCTATTAACTATCCTGTGTTCCCTCCCAGTTCTGTTCTATTAACTCTCCTGTGTTCCCTCCCAGTTCTGTTCTATTAACTCTCCTGTGTTCCATCCCAGTTCTGTTCTATTAACTATCCTGTGTTCCATCCCAGTTCTGTTCTATTAACTCTCCTGTGTTCCATCCCAGTTCTGTTCTATTAACTCTCCTGTGTTCCCTCCCAGTTCTGTTCTATTAACTCTCCTGTGTTCCCTCCCAGTTCTGTTCTATTAACTCTCCTGTGTTCCATCCCAGTTCTGTTCTATTAACTCTCCTGTGTTCCATCCCAGTTCTGTTCTATTAACTCTCCTGTGTTCCTTCCCAGTTCTGTTCTATTAACTATCCTGTGTTCCATCCCAGTTCTGTTCTATTAACTCTCCTGTGTTCCCTCCCAGTTCTGTTCTATTAACTATCCTGTGTTCCATTCCAGTTCTGTTCTATTAACTCTCCTGTGTTCCATCCCAGTTCTGTTCTATTAACTCTCCTGTGTTCCATCCCAGTTCTGTTCTATTAACTCTCCTGTGTTCCCTCCCAGTTCTGTTCTGTTAACTCTCCTGTGTTCCATCCCAGTTCTGTTCTATTAACTCTCCTGTGTTCCCTCCCAGTTCTGTTCTATTAACTCTCCTGTGTTCCCTCCCAGTTCTGTTCTATTAACTCTCCTGTGTTCCCTCCCAGTTCTGTTCTATTAACTCTCCTGTGTTCCCTCCCAGTTCTGTTCTATTAACTCTCCTGTGTTCCCTCCCAGTTCTGTTCTGTTCTATTAACTCTCCTGTGTTCCCTCCCAGTTCTGTTCTATTAACTCTCCTGTGTTCCCTCCCAGTTCTGTTCTATTAACTCTCCTGTGTTCCCTCCCAGTTCTGTTCTATTAACTCTCCTGTGTTCCCTCCCAGTTCTGTTCTATTAACTCTCCTGTGTTCCCTCCCAGTTCTGTTCTATTAACTCTCCTGTGTTCCCTCCCAGTTCTGTTCTATTAACTCTCCTGTGTTCCCTCCCAGTTCTGTTCTATTAACTCTCCTGTGTTCCCTCCCAGTTCTGTTCTATTAACTCTCCTGTGTTCCCTCCCAGTTCTGTTCTATTAACTCTCCTGTGTTCCCTCCCAGTTCTGTTCTGTTCTATTAACTCTCTTGTGTTCCCTCCCAGTTCTGTTCTATTAACTCTCCTGTGTTCCCTGCCAGTTCTGTTCTGTTCTATTAACTCTCCTGTGTTCCCTCCCAGTTCTGTTCTATTAACTCTCCTGTGTTCCATCCCAGTTCTGTTCTATTAACTATCCTGTGTTCCATCCCAGTTCTGTTCTATTATCTCTCCTGTGTTCCCTCCCAGTTCTGTTCTGTTCTATTAACTCTCCTGTGTTCCCTCCCAGTTCTGTTCTGTTCTATTAACTCTCCTGTGTTCCCTCCCAGTTCTGTTCTGTTCTATTAACTCTCCTGTGTTCCATCCCAGTTCTGTTCTATTAACTCTCCTGTGTTCCCTCCCAGTTCTGTTCTATTAACTCTCCTGTGTTCCATCCCAGTTCTGTTCTATTAACTCTCCTGTGTTCCATCCCAGTTCTGTTCTATTAACTCTCCTGTGTTCCCTCCCAGTTCTGTTCTATTAACTCTCCTGTGTTCCATCCCAGTTCTGTTCTATTAACTCTCCTGTGTTCCCTCCCAGTTCTGTTCTATTAACTCTCCTGTGTTCCCTCCCAGTTCTGTTCTATTAACTCTCCTGTGTTCCCTCCCAGTTCTGTTCTATTAACTCTCCTGTGTTCCCTCCCAGTTCTGTTCTGTTCTATTAACTCTCCTGTGTTCCATCCCAGTTCTGTTCTATTAACTCTCCTGTGTTCCCTCCCAGTTCTGTTCTATTAACTCTCCTGTGTTCCCTCCCAGTTCTGTTCTGTTCTATTAACTCTCCTGTGTTCCATCCCAGTTCTGTTCTATTAACTCTCCTGTGTTCCCTCCCAGTTCTGTTCTATTAACTCTCCTGTGTTCCCTCCCAGTTCTGTTCTGTTCTATTAACTCTCCTGTGTTCCCTCCCAGTTCTGTTCTATTAACTCTCCTGTGTTCCCTCCCAGTTCTGTTCTGTTCTATTAACTCTCCTGTGTTCCCTCCCAGTTCTGTTCTATTAACTCTCCTGTGTTCCCTCCCAGTTCTGTTCTATTAACTCTCCTGTGTTCCCTCCCAGTTCTGTTCTATTAACTCTCCTGTGTTCCATCCCAGTTCTGTTCTATTAACTCTCCTGTGTTCCCTCCCAGTTCTGTTCTGTTCTATTAACTCTCCTGTGTTCCCTCCCAGTTCTGTTCTATTAACTCTCCTGTGTTCCCTCCCAGTTCTGTTCTGTTCTATTAACTCTCCTGTGTTCCATCCCAGTTCTGTTCTATTAACTCTCCCGTGTTCCCTCCCAGTTCTGTTCTATTAACTCTCCTGTGTTCCAGAATTGTTCTCATCTATTTGCATCTCTCTGGCAGACAAACATGCACCCTTTAAAAGCCTTTGAGTAAAAAACAGAACAAATCCTTGGTTCTCTATAGAACTTTCAGATCTTTTTATGATGAGACTAGAGATACTGACTCTTTAGCTGATTGGCAGCTTTTCAGGCAATTGAGAAGTACATGTTCATCCTCAACCAAGAAAATAAAATCTAGCTACTTTCTATGTTCCATCTCAGACTCTGCTGGGAATCCGTCTAAATTTTGTGAAACATTTAATGCACTGAAGCGTAGAAAGTCCTCTCCTTCCCTGCATAAGAAAGTTATGTCAGATTCTGGCATGACTACTGAGACATGTAAGATAAGTGATGCTCTTGATCAACGTTTGATCTCGGAAGGCTTATTGTTTAAATGAAATGGTGGTTTAATAAACCGAGTGCCTGTCCCTCTCCTAGACTCTTAGTTGTTTTGATGGAAGTTCAACTTCCAGTGAATCTTTGTTTTCATTTCAACAACATTCTACTTGTTATGTTCTAAAAGAATACACCAGGTGTAACGTTCAAAAAACGTTAAAGAACTAAGGTCAGAAGTTGACACCGAGGCCGATTTGCTTGATCCCTTCTTGCTGCAGCTTTCTGCTCTTGTGATTGCAGAATCGTTCTGCTCTTGTTATTACAGAATCTTTCTGCTCTTGTGATTCCAGAATCTTTCTGCTCTTGTGATTCCAGAATCTTTCTGCTCTTGTGATTGCAGAATCTTTCTGCTCTTGTGATTGCAGAATCTTTCTGCTCTTGTGATTGCAGAATCTTTCTGCTCTTGTGGTTCCGTAGTGCACAACTTTAGACCAGGGTCTATCGGGTAGTAGTGCACAACTTTAGACCAGGGTCTATAGGGTAGTAGTTCACTACTTTAGACCAGGGTCTATAGGGTAGTAGTGCACTACTTTAGACCAGGGTCTATAGGGTAGTAGTGCACTACTTTAGACCAGGGTCTGTCGGGTAGTAGTGCACTACTTTAGATCAGGGTCTATAGGGTAGTAGTGCACTACTTTAGACCAGGGTCTGTCGGGTAGTAGTGCACAATTTTAGACCAGGGTCTATAGGGTAGTAGTGCACTACTTTAGACCAGGGTCTATAGGGTAGTAGTGCACTACTTTAGACCAGGGTCTATCGGGTAGTAGTGCACAACTTTAGACCAGGGTCTATAGGGTAGTAGTGCACTACTTTAGACCAGGGTCTATAGAGTAGTAGGGCACTACTTTAGACCAGGGTCTGTCGGGTAGTAGTGCACAATTTTAGACCAGGGTCTATAGGGTAGTAGTGCACTACTTTAGACCAGGGTCTATAGGGTAGTAGTGCACTACTTTAGACCAGGGTCTATCGGGTAGTAGTGCACAACTTTAGACCAGGGTCTATAGGGTAGTAGTGCACTACTTTAGACCAGGGTCTATAGAGTAGTAGGGCACTACTTTAGACCAGGGTCTATAGGGTAGTAGTGCACTACTTTAGACCAGGGTCTATAGGGTAGTAGTGCACTACTTTAGACCAGGGTCTATAGGGTAGTAGTGCACTACTTTAGACCAGGGTCTATAGGGTAGTAGTGCACAACTTTAGACCAGGGTCTATAGGGTAGTAGTGCACTACTATAGACCAGGGTCTATCGGGTAGTAGTGCACTACTTTAGACCAGGGTCTATAGGGTAGTAGTGCACTACTTTAGACCAGGGTCTATAGGGTAGTAGTGCACTACTTTAGACCAGGGTCTATAGAGTAGTAGGGCACTACTTTAGACCAGGGTCTATAGGGTAGTAGTGCACTACTTTAGACCAGGGTCTATAGGGTAGTAGTGCACTACTTTAGACCAGGGTCTATAGGGTAGTAGTGCACTACTTTAGACCAGGGTCTATAGGGTAGTAGTGCACTACTTTAGACCAGGGTCTATAGGGTAGTAGTGCACTACTATAGACCAGGGTCTATCGGGTAGTAGTGCACTACTTTAGACCAGGGTCTATAGGGTAGTAGTGCACTACTTTAGACCAGGGTCTATAGGGTAGTAGTACACTACTTTAGACCAGGGTCTATCGGGTAGTAGTGCACTGCTTTAGACCAGGGTCTATAGGGTAGTAGGGCACTACTTTAGACCAGGGTCTATAGGGTAGTAGCGCACTACTTTAGACCAGGGTCTATAGGGTAGTAGTGCACTACTTTAGACCAGGATCTATAGGGTAGTAGGGCACTACTTTAGACCAGGGTCTATCGGGTAGTAGTGCACTACTTTAGACCAGGATCTATAGGGTAGTAGGGCACTACTTTAGACCAGGGTCTATAGGGTAGTAGTGCACTACTTTAGACCAGGGTCTATAGGGTAGTAGGGCACTACTTTAGACCAGGTTCTATAGGGTAGTAGTTCACTACTTTAGACCAGGGTCTATCGGGTAGTAGTGCACTGCTTTAGACCAGGGTCTATAGGGTAGTAGGGCACTACTTTAGACCAGGGTCTATAGGGTAGTAGTTCACTACTTTAGACCAGGGTCTATCGGGTAGTAGTGCACTACTTTAGACCAGGGTCTATAGGGTAGTAGTTCACTACTTTAGACCAGGGTCTATCGGGTATTAGTGCACTACTTTAGACCAGGGTCTATAGGGTAGTAGGGGACTACTTTAGACCAGGGTCTATAGGGTAGTAGCGCACTACTTTAGACCAGGGTCTATAGGGTAGTAGGGCACTACTTTAGACCAGGGTCTATAGGGTAGTAGGGCACTACTTTAGACCAGGGTCTATAGGGTAGTAGGGCACTACTTTAGACCAGGGTCTATAGGGTAGTAGGGCACTACTTTAGACCAGGGTCTATCGGGTATTAGTGCACTACTTTAGACCAGGGTCTATAGGGTAGTAGGGGACTACTTTAGACCAGGGTCTATAGGGTAGTAGCGCACTACTTTAGACCAGGGTCTATAGGGTAGTAGGGCACTACTTTAGACCAGGGTCTATAGGGTAGTAGCGCACTACTTTAGACCAGGGTCTATAGGGTAGTAGGGCACTACTTTAGACCAGGGTCTATCGGGTATTAGTGCACTACTTTAGACCAGGGTCTATAGGGTAGTAGGGCACTACTTTAGACCAGGGTCTATCGGGTATTAGTGCACTACTTTAGACCAGGAGATCCCTTCAATCCCCACCCAGTTAGATGAATCTGCTTGTAGTTGTTTTACGCATCTCCTGTGGAATGATCTCCAAAACTCCTTAAAGTTGCTGGAGTTGGTATTTGTTTCATATGCCTGTGTTTGCTTTTCATGGATAGTGTAATTGGTGTGTATATATATATATATATATAGTGTAATTGGTGTGTATAGAGATAGGCTAGGTATTGTCTAATTGATGTGTAGATAGATACTGTGTGTATAGTGTAATTAATGTGTGGGGAGGCAGGGTAGCCTAGTGGTTAGACCGTTGGACTAGTAACCGGAAGGTTGCAAGTTCGAGTCCCGAGCTGACAAGGTACAAATCTGTCGTTCTGCCCCTGTAACAGGCTGTTAACCCACTGTACCTAGGCCATCATTGAAAATAAGAATTTGTTCTTAACTGACTTGCCTAGTAAAATAAAGGTAAACAAATATATATAATATTATATATGTAATTGATGTGTGTCGTGTGATTTGTCTATATATAGTTTAATTGATGTGTATATACAGTGGGTCAAAAAAGTATTTAGTCAGCCACCAATTGTGCAAGTTCTCCCACTTAAAAAGATGAGAGGCCTGTAATTTTCATCAATGGTACACTTCAACTATGACAGACAAAATAAGAAAGAAAATCTAGAAAATCACTGTACGATTTTTAATGAATTTATTTGCAAATCATGGTGGAAAATAAGTACTAAATACTTTTTTGCCCCACTGTACATGTGTATGGTGTCATTTGATGGGTATATAGAATGGCTATATATAGTGTAATTGATGTGTATGTAGATATGCATGCAGGGCTCCCCTGCAAAAGAGACCCGGGGCCTCAGCTTGACTTCCTGCTAAAATGTACATTTACATGTTAGTCATTGAGCAGACGCTCTTATCCAGAGAGACTTAAAGAAGTGAATGAATACATTTTCCTCACTGGTCCCCCGTGGGAATTGAACCCACAACCCTGGTGTTGCAAAGTGCCACGCTCTACCAACTGAGCCACATCAAACATTTAAACATACAGGACAACCACAGGTGCTGTTTCAGAGGGAATAGAACTACTGATGTAGGATCTTAATTTGACCAGCCTGCTACGGCAGGAAAATAATCCTATGGCAACAGGAAATGTGAATTATAATAACGGTGGGGTAGGGCTTGATATATTTTATTTAGGCAAATCAACTCGGACATTTCAAAGCGGAAATTACAAACTTTAGAAGCCTTTTTAAACCTAGAAAATACTACACGTTTGTATTTCCTGCCTCGCAGGAAGATCCCTGCATCAACCGGATGATCAAATTAAGATACGGCATCTGTAGAAAAGCAAAAATTACAACCACAATTGGTTGCTTAAGTGGCATTAAAATCAGGCACTTGTGTGGGTTTGAAAGTTAAAAGCCTCTATTGTGCGGGCTAAGTAAGTATTAAAATACACCGACGCGTATCGGGTTAACGCGTTCATCAGCGTTTCTGATGATGCTGAAGTGTTTCCCATCAGAATCTCCAGGATGTTCGACTCAGACATTTGTGAGGCAGTTCCTAGCTTGGCATCCCCAACTTATTTCACTGTTGTTTGAAATGAAACCATGGTCTGCACAGTGTTTACGTCTGGTTCATCAAGACTCTGTCTCTTTCTCTCTCTCTCTCTCTCTCTCTGTCTCTCTATGTCTTTCTGTCTGTCTCTCTGTCTCTCTCTCTCTCTCTCTCTGTCTATGTCTCTTTCTCTCTGTCTCTCTCTCTGTCTCTCTCTGTCTTTCTGTCTGTCTCTCTGTCTTCTTTCTCTGTCTCTCTCTCTGTCTCTCTCTCTCTTTCTCTCTCTCTCTGTATCTATGTCTTTCTCTCTGTCTCTGTCTCTCTCTCTCTCTCTCTCTCTCTCTGTCTCTGTCTCTGTCTCTCTGTCTCTGTCTCTCTCTCTGTCTCTCTCTGTCTCTGTCTATCTCTGTCTATCTGTCTCTCTCTCTGTCTCTTTGTATCTATGTCTCTTTCTCTCTCTTTTCTCTCTGTCTCTGTCTCTCCCTCTGTCTCTCTCTGTCTCTGTCTCTCTCTGTCTCTCTGTCTCACTCTCTGTATCTCTGTATCTATCTCTCTGTCTCTCTCTCTGTCTCTCTCTGTCTCTCTCTCTGTCTCTCTCTCTCTCTGTCTCTCTCTCTCTGTCTCTCTCTCTCTGTCTCTCTGTCTCTCTGTCTCTCTGTATCTATGTCTCTTTCTTCTCTCTGTCTCTCTGTCTGTCTCTCTCTACCCCTGTCTCTCTGCTGCCTCTCCAGGATGTCCTATTCAGACTTTATAAGTCAGTTCTCCAAGCTGGAGATCTGTAACCTAACTCCGGACACCCTGACCAGTGACGAGGTGGGTCGCTGGAACAAATTCCCAGTATAAAGGCATGTGGAGGGGTAGGGTCCACTGCTGGAGGCTGCAGGAACCATCCAGGTACATCCAACAAGTCTGAATTGCTTCAAGGAGAAGTTGTTGACCGTCTGTAGATGTACAGTAAAGGCTGTTATTAGTAAAGCTTCTGAAAGAGACGCTTGTTTTTCACTTGACTTGACTTCCCGTTCTTCATTATCGGGGCTGGAAATAAACATGAACAAAATCTCCAAAACACCCAAATATACTGGAACAAATACAAACGCAGCATGCAACAATATATTCGACATCTTACTTGAGTTATATTTCATATAAATGAAATCAGTCATTTAAAATGAATTTGTTAGGCCCTAATCTATTGGATTTCACATGACTGGGAGTGCAGATACGAATTGTTGGTCACAGATACCTTGTAAAAACACCTGGTCTGGTGTGACCACCATTTTGTCTCATACAGCTTTAGGCACATCTCCTTCGCATAGAGTTGCTCTGGCTGTTGATTGTTACCTGTGGAATGTTGTCCCACTCCTTTTGTCATGTCTTATTATGTCTGTTCCTGTCCTTTCTCTTCACTCTGTCTCTCTCTGCTGGTCTTATTAGGTTACCTTCTCTTTCTCTCCTTCTCCAGCTGTTCCTCATCTCCTCTAACTAGCTCATTCACCCTTTCCCCACCTGTTCCCTTTTTCCCTCTGATTAGGTCTCTATTTCTCTCTCTGTTCCTGCTACTTTCGGTGTCAGATTCTCGTTTGTGTTTCTCATGCCAGAAGCAAGCTATCGTCTCGTTTGCTTCCACCTAGTCCTATCCTGTCGGAGTCTGCCTGGCAGGTGCATCCTGCACTCTACTAACTATCTTTTGTTCCATTGACAACGTCGGAAGAGGATCTATGCCATTCCTGTTTTTTCATTAAAGAACTCTGTTTCTGTTAAAACCGCTTTTGGGTCTTCACTCAAGTACATAACACCTTTTCAATGG
>NW_027011139.1:22500-25988 GCF_036934945.1 Oncorhynchus masou masou | reverse complement strand
GTTAGCCTTTAGATCATAATGAATACTAGAGAGAGGACCAGATCCTAGTGCTGATCTGGGATCAGGTTAGCCTTTTAGATCATAATGAATACTAGAGAGAGGACCAGATCCTAGTGCTGATCTGGGATCAGGTTAGCCTTTTAGATCATAATGAATACTAGAGAGGACCAGATCCTAGATCAGCTCTCTTACTCTCAGATGCTTAGTGAATACAGGCCCTGAAGTCTTTCCAGTACAGTCAAGGTGTCTGTCTCTTCCCTGTCTGTCTCTTACCTGTCTGTCTCTTCCCTGTCTGTCTCTTCCCTGTCTGTCTCTTCCCTGTCTGTCTCTTCCCTGTCTGTCTCTACCCTGTCTGTTCTCTTCCCTACTATAGCAGGAGAAGGTGACTGTCTCTTCCCTACTATAACAGGAGAAGGTGACTGTCTCTTCCCTACTATAGCAGGAGAAGGAGACTGTCTCTTGCCTGTCTGTTCTCTTCCCTACTATAACAGGAGAAGGTGACTGTCTCTTCCCTACTATAACAGGAGAAGGTGACTGTCTCTTCCCTACTATAACAGGAGAAGGTGACTGTCTCTTCCCTACTATAACAGGAGAAGGTGACTGTCTCTTCCCTACTATAACAGGAGAAGGTGACTGTCTCTTCCCTACTATAACAGGAGAAGGTGACTGTCTCTTCCCTACTATAACAGGAGAAGGTGACTGTCTCTTCCCTACTAT
Organism: Oncorhynchus masou masou; assembly: GCF_036934945.1. Classification (NCBI taxonomy): domain Eukaryota; kingdom Metazoa; phylum Chordata; class Actinopteri; order Salmoniformes; family Salmonidae; genus Oncorhynchus; species Oncorhynchus masou. The sequence continues at coordinate 25,271 of NW_027011139.1, read as the reverse complement.
AGGAGGAGAAGGAGACTGTCTCTTCCCTACTATATCAGGAGAAGGTGACTGTCTCTTCCCTACTATAACAGGAGAAGGTGACTGTCTCTTCCCTACTATAGGAGGAGAAGGAGACTGTCTCTTGCCTGTCTGTTCTCTTCCCTACTATAACAGGAGAAGGTGACTGTCTCTTCCCTACTATAACAGGAGAAGGAGACTGTCTCTTGCCTGTCTGTCTCTTCCCTACTATAGCAGGAGAAGGTGACTGTCTCTTACCTACTATAACAGGAGAAGGTGACTGTCTCTTCCCTACTATAACAGGAGAAGGTGACTGTCTCTTCCCTACTATAACAGGAGAAGGTGACTGTCTCTTCCCTACTATAACAGGAGAAGGTGACTGTCTCTTCCCTACTATAACAGGAGAAGGTGACTGTCTCTTCCCTACTATAACAGGAGAAGGTGACTGTCTCTTCCCTACTATAACAGGAGAAGGTGACTGTCTCTTCCCTACTATAGCAGGAGAAGGTGACTGTCTCTTCCCTACTATATCAGGAGAAGGTGACTGTCTCTTCCCTACTATAACAGGAGAAGGTGACTGTCTCTTCCCTACTATATCAGGAGAAGGTGAATGTCTCTTCCCTGTCTGTTCTCTTCCCTACTATAGCAGGAGAAGGGGACTGTCTCTTCCCTACTATATCAGGAGAAGGTGAATGTCTCTTACCTGTCTGTTCTCTTCCCTACTATAGTAGGAGAAGGTGACTGTCTCTTACCTGTCTGTTCTCTTCCCTACTATAACAGGAGAAGGTGACTGTCTCTTCCCTACTATAACAGGAGAAGGTGACTGTCTCTTACCTGTTTGTTCTCTTCCCTACTATAGCAGGAGAAGGTGACTGTCTCTTACCTGTCTGTTCTCTTCCCTACTATAACAGGAGAAGGTGACTGTCTCTTCCCTACTATAGCAGGAGAAGGAGACTGTCTCTTACCTGTCTGTTCTCTTCCCTACTATAACAGGAGAAGGTGACTGTCTCTTACCTGTCTGTTCTCTTCCCTACTATAACATGAGAAGGTGACTGTCTCTTCCCTACTATAGCAGGAGAAGGAGACTGTCTCTTACCTGTCTGTTCTCTTCCCTACTATAACAGGAGAAGGTGACTGTCTCTTACCTGTCTGTTCTCTTCCCTACTATAACATGAGAAGGTGACTGTCTCTTCCCTACTATAACAGGAGAAGGTGACTGTCTCTTCCCTACTATAACAGGAGAAGGTGACTGTCTCTTCCCTACTATAACAGGAGAAGGTGACTGTCTCTTCCCTACTATAACAGGAGAAGGTGACTGTCTCTTCCCTACTATAACAGGAGAAGGTGACTGTCTCTTCCCTACTATAGGAGGAGAAGGAGACTGTCTCTTCCCTACTATATCAGGAGAAGGTGACTGTCTCTTCCCTACTATAACAGGAGAAGGTGACTGTCTCTTCCCTACTATAGGAGGAGAAGGAGACTGTCTCTTGCCTGTCTGTTCTCTTCCCTACTATAACAGGAGAAGGTGACTGTCTCTTCCCTACTATAACAGGAGAAGGAGACTGTCTCTTGCCTGTCTGTCTCTTCCCTACTATAGCAGGAGAAGGTGACTGTCTCTTACCTACTATAACAGGAGAAGGTGACTGTCTCTTCCCTACTATAACAGGAGAAGGTGACTGTCTCTTCCCTACTATAACAGGAGAAGGTGACTGTCTCTTCCCTACTATAACAGGAGAAGGTGACTGTCTCTTCCCTACTATAACAGGAGAAGGTGACTGTCTCTTCCCTACTATAACAGGAGAAGGTGACTGTCTCTTCCCTACTATAACAGGAGAAGGTGACTGTCTCTTCCCTACTATAGCAGGAGAAGGTGACTGTCTCTTCCCTACTATATCAGGAGAAGGTGACTGTCTCTTCCCTACTATAACAGGAGAAGGTGACTGTCTCTTCCCTACTATAACAGGAGAAGGTGACTGTCTCTTCCCTACTATAACAGGAGAAGGGGACTGTCTCTTCCCTACTATATCAGGAGAAGGTGAATGTCTCTTACCTGTCTGTTCTCTTCCCTACTATAGTAGGAGAAGGTGACTGTCTCTTACCTGTCTGTTCTCTTCCCTACTATAACAGGAGAAGGTGACTGTCTCTTCCCTACTATAACAGGAGAAGGTGACTGTCTCTTACCTGTTTGTTCTCTTCCCTACTATAGCAGGAGAAGGTGACTGTCTCTTACCTGTCTGTTCTCTTCCCTACTATAACAGGAGAAGGTGACTGTCTCTTCCCTACTATAGCAGGAGAAGGAGACTGTCTCTTACCTGTCTGTTCTCTTCCCTACTATAACAGGAGAAGGTGACTGTCTCTTACCTGTCTGTTCTCTTCCCTACTATAACATGAGAAGGTGACTGTCTCTTCCCTACTATAGCAGGAGAAGGAGACTGTCTCTTACCTGTCTGTTCTCTTCCCTACTATAACAGGAGAAGGTGACTGTCTCTTACCTGTCTGTTCTCTTACCTACTATAACAGGAGAAGGTGACTGTCTCTTACCGGTCTGTCTCTTCCCTACTATAACATGAGAAGGTGACTGTCTCTTCCCTACTATAACAGGAGAAGGTGACTGTCTCTTACCTGTCTGTTCTCTTCTCTACTATAACATGAGAAGGTGACTGTCTCTTCCCTACTATATCAGGAGAAGGTGACTGTCTCTTACCTGTCTGTTCTCTTCTCTACTATAGCAGGAGAAGGAGACTGTCTCTTCCCTACTATAGCAGGAGAAGGTG
>NW_027011139.1:7500-17500 GCF_036934945.1 Oncorhynchus masou masou | reverse complement strand
AGACAGGAACACACACACACACACAGACAGGAACACACACACAGACACACAGACAGGAACACACAGACATGAACACACAGACAGGAACACACACACAGACACACAGACAGGAACACACACCCACACACACACACACACACACACAGACAGGAACACACATACACACCCACAGACAGGAACACACACACACACACACACACACACACACACACACACACACACACACACACACACACATAGACAGGAACACACACACGGACACACAGACAGGAACACACACACACACAGACAGGAACACACACACACACAGACAGGAACACACACACAGACAGGAACACACACACAGACAGGAACACACAGATAGGAACACAAACACATAGACAGGAACACAAACACATAGACAGGAACACAAACACATAGACAGGAACACACACACACACAGACAGACAGACAGGGGAAACAAAGAGAGACTGCTTTACAATGTGCTTATCAGGCCCTCCAGACAGAGAGAGAGAGAGAGACAAAGAGAGACTGCTTTACAATGGGCTTATCAGGCCCTCCAGACAGATAGAGAGAGAGACAAAGAGAGACTGCTTTACAATGGGCTTATCAGGCCCTCCAGACAGAGAGAGAGAGACAAAGAGAGACTGCTTTACAATGGGCTTATCAGGCCCTCCAGACAGAGAGAGAGAGAGACAAAGAGAGACTGCTTTACAATGGGCTTATCAGGCCCTCCAGACAGACAGAGAGAGAGAGACAAAGAGAGACTGCTTTACAATGGGCTTATCAGGCCCTCCAGACAGAGAGAGAGAGAGAGACAAAGAGAGAGGTGGGAGGAAAGAGAGCCAATAAAGCCCTTGAATTGAATTGAAGAGAGAGAGCGATGGGGGAGAGGGAGAGAGAGAGCGAGGGGGAGGGAGAGAGAGAGCGAGGGGGAGAGAGCGATGGGGGAGAGGGGGAGAGAGCGATGGGGGAGAGGGAGAGAGAGCGATGGGGGAGAGGGAGAGAGAGAGCGAGGGGGAGTGGGAGAGAGAGAGCGAGGGGGGAGAGAGACGATGGGGGAGAGGGAGAGAGAGCGATGGGGGAGAGGGAGAGAGAGAGCGAGGGGGAGTGGGAGAGAGAGAGCGAGGGGGAGCGGGAGAGAGAGAGCGAGGGGGAGAGGGAGAGAGAGAGCGATGGGGGAGAGGGAGAGAGAGAGCGAGGGGGAGAGGGAGAGAGAGAGCGAGGGGGAGTGGGAGAGAGAGAGCGAGGGGGAGTGGAGAGAGAGAGGAGGGGCGAGAGGGAGAGAGCGATGGGGAGAGAGAGAGAGCGATGGGGGAGAGGGAGAGAGAGCGAGGAGGGAGAGAGGGAGGAGAGGGAGAGCGATGGGGGAGAGGGAGAGAGAGAGAGCGAGTGGGGGAGAGAGAGAGGCGGGAGAGAGAGAGCGAGGGGGAGTGGGAGAGAGAGAGCGAGGGGGAGCGGGAGAGAGAGAGCGATGGGGGAGCAGGGAGAGAGAGAGCGATGGGGGAGAGGGAGAGAGAGAGCGATGGGGGGAGAGGGAGAGAGAGAGCGAGGGGGAGAGGGGAGAGAGAGAGCGAGGGGGAGTGGGGAGAGAGAGAGCGAGGGGGAGCGGAGAGAGAGAGAGCGATGGGGGAGCAGGGAGAGAGAGAGCGATGGGGGAGAGGGAGAGAGAGACGATGGGGGAGAGGGAGAGAGAGAGCGATGGGGGAGTGGGAGAGAGAGAGCGGGGGAGAGAGAGAGAGCGAGGGGAGCGGGAGAGAGAGCGATGGGGGAGAGGGAGAGAGAGAGCGATGGGGGAGAGGGAGAAGCGAGGAGAGGGAGGAGAGCGAGAGAGAGGAGAGCGAGGGGGAGCGGAGAGAGAGAGCGATGGGGAGAGGGAGAGAGAGAGATGGGGGAGGGGGAGAGGGAGAGATGGTTTTAATGGGGGAGAGGGAGAGAGAGCGAGGGGGAGTGGGAGAGAGAGAGAGCGAGGGGAGCGGAGAGAGGAGAGCGTATGGGGGAGAGGGAGAGAGAGAGCGATGGGGGAGAGGGAGTGGTTTTTGAGGGGGATGGAGAGAGAGCGAGGAGAGGGAGAGAGAGAGCGATGGGGGGAGAGGGAGAGACAGAGCGATGGGGGAGCGAGAGAGAGAGCGAGGGGGAGAGAGAGATGATGGGGAGTGGGAGAGAGGAGATGGGAGGGAGAGGGAGAGAGAGAGCGAGGGGGAGTGGGAGAGAGAGAGCAGGGGAGCGGGAGAGAGAGAGCGAAGGAGAGAGGGAGAGAGCGATGGGGGAGAGAGAGGCGAGGGAGAGAGACAGCGATGGGGGAGAGGTGAGAGAGATGAGAGGGAGAGAGAGAGCGATGGGGGAGGAGGGAGAGACGTGGGGGAGAGAGGAGAGGAGAGAGCGAGGGGAGAGAGAGAGCGAGGGGGAGTGGAGAGAGAGAGCGAGGGGGAGCGGGAGAGAGAGAGCGATGGGGGGAGAGAGGGAGAGAGAGAGCGATGGGGGAGAGGGAGAGGGAGAGAGCGATGGGGGGAGCGAGAGAGCGAGGCGAGGAGAGGGAGAGAAGCGAGGGGGAGAGGGAGAGAGAGAGCGATGGGGAGCGGGAGAGAGAGCGATGGGGGAGCGGGAGAGAGAGAGCGATGGGGAGCGGGAGAGAGAGAGCGATGGGGAGCGGGAGAGAGAGAGCGAGGAGAGAGAGAGCGAGAGGGAGAGGGAGAGAGAGAGCGATGGGGAGGAGAGAGAGAGCGAGGAGAGAGAGAGAGCGAGGGGAGCGGGAGAGAGAGCGATGGGGGAGAGGGAGAGAGAGAGCGAGGGGGAGAGGGAGAGAGGCGATGGGGGAGAGGGAGAGAGAGAGCGATGGGGGAGAGGGAGAGAGAGAGCGAGGGGAGCGAGAGAGAGAGGCAATGGGGGAGAGGGAGAGAGAGAGCAATGGGGAGAGGGAGAAGAGAGACGAGGGGAGCGGGAGAGAGACAGAGAGAGATAGAGATGCTGTGTCATGTATCAATCCAGACAGTGAACAAAACAACTCAACTCTGAAGCTGTCAAATGTCAGCTCTACCTCAGTTGCTGAGATACACTAAGGAACAATAGACACAGATATAGACGCTCCTTCTACAGCCAAAAGGTAGAAGTGTAGATTAAATGTCCAATGATTCATCACTCATTACCTGACCTCAACTCTCTCTCTCTCCCCCACTCTCTCTCTCTCCCCCACTCTCTCTCTCTCCACCACTTTCTCTCTCTCCACCACTCTCTCTCTCCCTCTATCTCTATCTATCCCCCTCTCTCTCTCTCTCTCCATGTCCCTCTCTCTATCTATCCCTCTCTCTCCCCACTCTCTCTCTCATCCCCAATCTCTCTATATCTCCCCCTCTATCTCTATCTATCCCCCTCTCTCTCTCTATCTCTCTCTCCCCCACTCTCTCTCTCTCCCCCCACTCTCTCTCTCTCTCCCCCACTCTCTCTCTCCCCCACTCTCTCTCTCTCTCTCTCTCTCTCCTTCTCCCTCACTCTCTCTCTCCCCAACTCTATCTCTATTTCCCACTCTCTCTCTCCCCCACTCTCTCTCTCTCTCTCTCTCTCTCCTTCTCCCTCTCTCTCTCTCTCCCCCACTCTCTCTCCCTCTCTCCATATCTCTCTCCCTCTCCCTGTCCATCTATCTATGTCTCCCCCTCTCTCTCTCCCCTTGTTAAAAAGTGAAGAGAGAGGGTAAGGCAGGACAGAGAGAAGACAGGGAAACAGGAGGCGGAAGAGGAAGAGGAGGAAGAGGCGGAGCAGGAGCAGGGGGATGAGTGTATTACCGTGACGATGCTCTGTGTGGTGGGTCTAAAGGTAAGGGGGTAACAGGTCTTCTCCCCGGCCCGTATGTACACCACAGGAGGGCCGTAGAAACCACAGCCACTAACCAAGCCTCGCAGACGCCAGTCCTGTCTGCTCTCATTGATCTGGAGAGAATACAGGAAAGATGAGACACACACATCCTATTTTTCCCAACCCAACCCCCAACCCTAATCCCAAACCCTAACCCCTAACCCAACCCCCAACCCTAACCCCAACCCAAACCCTAACCCCTAACCCAACCCTAATCCCAAACCCTAACCCCTAACCCAACCCCCAACCCTAACCCTAACCCCTAACCCAACCCCTAACCCCTAACCCCTAACCCAACCCTAACCCTAACCCCTAACCCTAACCAATAACCCCTAACCCTAACCCCTAACCCCTAACCCTAACCCAAACCTAACCCCTAACCCTAATGCTAATTCTAAACCTAATTCTAACCAAAACCTAGCCCCTAAACCTAAATTAGCCTTTGTCCTCATGTGGACCTGGGAGATGTCCCCACCAGAGAGAACGTTCCTTGTTTTATTCTCCTTGTGGAGACAACTGGGGATTTACAGTACCATGAGGATAGTAATACAAACCCCCCCACACACACACACCCAACACGCACGCACGCACACACCCAACAAACCCAACACCCATGCACGCACACACACCACACACACACACACACCCAACATACACACACACCCAACACACACACACAACACACACCCAACATACACATACACAACACACACCCAACACACACAACATACACACACACACATACACACAAAACACACACAACATACACCCAACACACACACACACACACCCAACACACACTTACACACACACACCCAACACACACAACACACACACACACCCAACACACACACCAACACACACACACACACACACATACACACACCCAACACACACATACACACACACCCAACACACAACACACACGCACACACATACACACACACAACACACAATTCAACTCAACAGCCACTCCAGAGCACAAAGCCTGGCACCTCCACATCTCCTCTTCCTCCTCCTCCTCCTTCCCCTCCCCTGTCCCTCCTCCTCCTCCACCTCTCTCCTCCTTCCCCTCTCTCTTCTTCCTCCTCCTCCACCTCTCTCCTCCTTCCCCTTTCTCCTCCTACTCCTTCCCCTTTCTCCTCCTCCTCCTTCCCTTTCTCCTCTTTCCCCTCTCTCCTCCTCCTCCTCCACCTCTCTCCTCCTGTCCCTCCTCCTCCTCTCCTGTCCCTCTCTCCTGTCCCTCCTCCTCCTCCTTCCCCTCCCCTGTCCCTCCTCCTCCACCTCTCTCCTCCTTCCCCTCTCTCCTGTCCCTCCCCCTCCTCCTTCTCCTCCCCTGTCCCTCCTCCTCCTCCACCTCTCTCCTCCTTCCCCTCTCTCCTGTCCCTCCTCCTCCACCACCTCTCTCCTCCTTCCCCTCTCTCCTCCTCCTCCTCCACCTCTCTCCTCCTTCCCCTCTCTCCTCATGCTCCTCCTCCACCTCTCTCCTCCTTCCCCTCTCTCCTGTCCCTCCTCCTCCTCCTCCACCTACCAGAGGGATGTCCTGAGTGACAGACAGGTGAGCGGGCGTGGTGAACTCTAGCTGGGCGTGTCCTCCCTCTGCGGTAACCACAGCTTCCAGCAGGTAGACTCTGATGTCACGCCACGACTGCAGAACCAGCTGGCACCGGAACCGACCGGCCACGTGGGCATGGAACCTCAGTGGTACCATCACCACCTCAGAGTCTGGACAGAGAGGGGAGGGGGATAGGAGTGTATGGGTGTCTGTCTGTCTGTCTGTCTGTCTGTCTGTCTGTCTGTCTGTCTGTGTGTGTGTGTGTGTGTATGTGTTTGTGTCTGTATGCGTGTGTCTGTCTGTGTGTGTGTGTGTGTGTGTGTGTGTGTGTGTGTGTGTGTGTGTGTGTGTGTGTGTGTGTGTGTGTGTGTGTGTGTCGTCTATGTCGTTTGTGTGTGTGTGTGTGTGCGTGTGCGTGTGCGTGTCTGTGTGTGTGTGTGTGTGTGTGTACCTGTGAGGTTGTCCTGTGTGACCCGTGCGTCCCTGGCCACTGGCAGAGTGATGGTATGAGGGAAGAGGAAGTGTTCCGGTAGAGAAACCTCCACATGGTACTCTACCACCTGGGACTGGACTGGACCAGGGACCAGCAGGGACTGGAGAAGAGGAGAGAGACGGTCAGACTGGACCAGGGACCAGCAGGGACTGGAGGAGAGGAGAGAGACGGTCAGACTGGACCAGGGACCAGCAGGGACTGGAGGAGAGGAGAGAGACAGTCAGGCTGGACTGTACCAGGGACCAGCAGGGACTGGAGGAGAGGAGAGAGACGGTCAGACTGGACCAGGGACCAGGAGGGACTGGAGGAGAGGAGAGAGACGGCCAAACTGGACCAGGGACCAGGAGGGACTGGAGGAGAGGAGAGAGACGGTCAGACTGGACTGGACCAGGAGGGACTGGAGGAGAGGAGAGAGACGGTCAGACTGGACTGAACCAGGGACCAGGAGGGACTGGAGGAGAGGAGAGAGACGGTCAGACTGGACCAGGGACCAGGAGGGACTGGAGGAGAGGAGAGAGACGGTCAGACTGGACTGGACCAGGGACCAAGAGGGAATGGAGGAGAGGAGAGAGACGGTCAGACTGGACTGGACCAGGGACCAAGAGGGAATGGAGGAGAGGAGAGGAGAGAGACGGTCAGACTGGACTGGACCAGGAGGGACTGGAGGAGAGGAGCGAGACGGTCAGATTGGACTGGACCAGGGACCAGGAGGGACTGGAGGAGAGAGATGGTCAGACTGGACCAGGGACCAGGAGGGACTGGAGGAGAGAAGAGAGACGGTCAGACTGGACTGGACCAGGAGGGACTGGAGGAGAGGAGAGAGACGGTCAGACTGGACTGGACCAGGGACCAAGAGGGAATGGAGGAGAGGAGAGGAGAGAGACGGTCAGACTGGACTGGACCAGGAGGGACTGGAGGAGAGGAGAGAGACGGTCAGATTGGACTGGACCAGGGACCAGGAGGGACTGGAGGAGAGGAGAGAGACGGTCAGACTGGACTGAACCAGGGACCAGGAGGGACTGGAGGAGAGGAGAGAGACGGTCAGACTGGACCAGGGACCAGCAGGGACTGGAGGAGAGGAGAGAGACGGTCAGACTGGACCAGGGACCAGCAGGGACTGGAGGAGAGGAGAGAGACGGTCAGACTGGACCAGGGACCAGCAGGGACTGGAGGAGAGGAGAGAGACGGTCAGACTGGACCAGGGACCAGCAGGGACTGGGGTAGAGGAGAGAGATGGTCAGACTGGACTGGACCAGGGACCAGGAGGGACTGGAGGAGAGGAGAGAGACGGTCAGACTGGACTGGACCAGGGACCAAGAGGGAATGGAGGAGAGGAGAGAGATGGTCAGACTGGACTGGACCAGGAGGGACTGGAGGAGAGGAGAGAGACGGTCAGACTGGACTGAACCAGGGACCAGGAGGGACTGGAGGAGAGGAGAGAGATGGTCAGACTGGACTGGACCAGGGACCAGGAGGGACTGGAGGAGAGGAGAGAGACGGTCAGACTGGACTGAACCAGGGACCAGGAGGGACTGGAGGATAGGAGAGAGACGGTCAGACTGGACTGGACCAGGGACCAAGAGGGAATGGAGGAGAGGAGAGAGACGGTCAGACTGGACTGGACCAGGAGGGACTGGAGGAGAGGAGAGAGACGGTCAGATTGGACTGGACCAGGAGGGACTGGAGGAGAGAGATGGTCAGACTGGACCAGGGACCAGGAGGGACTGGAGGAGAGCAGAGAGACGGTCAGACTGGACTGAACCAGGGACCAGGAGGGACTGGAGGAGAGGAGAGAGACGGTCAGACTGGACCAGGGAAAAGGAGGGACTGGAGGGGAGGAGAGAGACGGTCAGACTGGACCAGGGAAAAGGAGGGACTGGAGGGGAGGAGAGAGACGGTCAGACTGGACTGTACCAGGGACCAGCAGGGACAGACAGGAGGCCAGGAGGGCAAAGAGAGAGAGAGAGTCAGAGTTGTGAGGTCTGGGGTCCGCTCACCAACCAAGACTTCACAAAATGGGACAACCACCAAATTGAGACTCTGCACGCAGAATTCTGCAAAAATATCCTCTGTGTACAACGAATAACACCAAATAATGCATGCAGAGCAGAATTAGGCCGATACCCACTAATTATCAAAATCCAGAAAAGAGCTGTTAAATTCTATAACCACCTAAAAGGAAGCGATTCCCAAACCTTCCATAATAAAGCCATCACCTACAGAGAGATGAACCTGGAGAAGAGTCCCTAAGCAAGCTGGTCCTGGGGCTCTGTTCACAAACACAAACACACCCTACAGAGCCCCAGGACAGCAACACAATTAGACCCAACCAAATCATGAGAAAACAAAAAGATAATTACTTGACACATTGGAAAGAATTAACAAAAAAACAGAGCAAACTAGAATGCTATTTGGCCCTAAACAGAGAGTACACAGCGGCAGAATACCTGACCACTGTGACTGACCCAAACTTAAGGAAAGCTTTGACTATGTACAGACTCAGTGAGCATAGCCTTGCTATTAAGAAAGGCCGCCGTAGGCAGACATGGCTCTCAAGAGAATACAGGCTATGTGCTCACTGCCCACAAAATGAGGTGGAAACTGAGCTGCACTTCCTAACCTCCTGCCCAATGTATGACCATATTAGAGACACATATTTCCCTCAGATTACACAGATCCACATAGAATTCGAAAACAAACCCAATTTTGAAAAACTCCCATATCTACTGGGTGAAATTCCACAGTGTGCCATCAGAGGAGCAAGATTTGTGACCTGTTGCCACGAGAAAAGGGCAACCAGTGAAGAACACACACCATTGTAAATACAACCCATATCTATGCTTATTTATTTTATCTTGTGTCCTTTACCATTTGTACATTGTAAAAACACTGTATATATATATAATATGACATTTGTAATGTCTTTATAGTTTTGAAACTTCTGTATGTGTGATGTCTACTGTTAATTTTTATTGTTTATTTCACTTTATATATTATCTACCTTACTTGCTTTGGCAATGTTAACACATGTTTCCCATGCCAATAAAGCCCTTGAATTGAATTGAATTGAGAAACAGAGAGAGAGAGAGAGAGAGAAACAGAGAGAGAGAGAGAGAGAGAGAGAGAGAGAGAGAGAGAGAGAGAGAGACAGAGAGAGAGAGAAAGAGCTGTCCAGTGTGTGTGTGTGTCTGTCTGTGTGTGTGTGTGTGTGTGTGTGTGTGTGTGTGTGTGTGTCTACTGTCTACCTGTGTGTGTGTCTGTCTGTGTGCGTGTGTCTACTGTCTACCTGTGTGTGTGTGTGTGTGTGTGTCTACTGTCTACCTGTGTGTGTGTGTGTGTGTGTGTGTGTGTGTGTGTGTGTGTGTGTGTGTGTGTGTGTGTGTGTGTGTGTGTGTGTGTGTGTGTGTGTGTGTCTCTGTGTGTGTCTACTGTCTACCTGTGTGTGTGTGTGTGTGTCTCTCTGTGTGTGTCTCCTGTCTACCTGTGTGTGTGTGTCTCTGTGTGTGTGTCTCCTGTCTACCTGTGTGTGTGTGTCTCTGTGTGTGTGTCTACTGTCTACCTGTGTGTGTGTGTCTCTGTGTGTGTGTCTCCTGTCTACCTGTGTGTGTGTCTCCTGTCTACCTGTGTGTGTGTCTCCTGTCTACCTGTGTGTGTGTCTCCTGTCTACCTGTGTGTGTGTCTCCTGTCTACCTGTGTGTGTGTCTCCTGTCTACCTGTGGGGTGGTGAGTGCGGCGGCCGCCACCCCGGCCCGGACGGTGCTGCTGTCCAGAGTGTGTGTGAGGCTGCGCCTCTTCTTCTCCACAGGGCTCATCCTCTGCTGCCCCACGGTGGCCAGCGCCCGCTCCCACAGCCCGTTCACCAGGGGGACACACACCACCTCATCCAGGGTGCTGCCCACGCCGCAACGCAGGTTCACCGCAGGCCTGGGATCAGCACCATCTAGCAGACACACAGGGCATACGGAAACACACACAGGCCTGGGATCAGCACCATCTAGCAGACACACAGGGCATACGGAAACACACACAGGCCTGGGATCAGCACCATCTAGCAGACACACAGGGCATATGGAAACACACACAGGCCTGGGATCAGCACCACA
>NW_027011138.1:0-25991 GCF_036934945.1 Oncorhynchus masou masou | reverse complement strand
GTTGGAGTGTTCCCCGGGCTATCTGTAAATAATGTCTGAGTGTTGGAATGTGCCCCTGGCTATCTGTAAATAATGTCTGAGTGTTGGAATGTGCCGGAGTGTTGGCTATCTGTAAATGATGTTGGAGTGTTGGAATGTGCCCCTGGCTATCTGTAAATAATGTCTGAGTGTTGGAATGTGCCCCTGGCTATCTGTAAATAATGTCTGAGTGTTGGAATGTGCCTGGCTATCTGTAACTAATGTCTGAGTGTTGGAATGTGCCCCTGGCTATCTGTAAATAATGTCTGAGTGTTGGAATGTGCCCCTGGCTATCTGTAAATAATGTCTGAGTGTTGGAATGTGCCCTGTGCCCTGGCTATCTGTAAATAATGTCTGAGTGTTGGAATGTGCCCCTGGCTATCTGTAGATAATGTCTGAGTGTTGGAATGTGCCCCTGGCTATCTGTAAATAATGTCTGAGTGTTGGAATGTGCCCCTGGCTATCTGTAGATAATGTCTGAGTGTTGTAATGTGCTGGCTATCTGTAAATAATGTCTGAGTGTTGGAATGTGCCCCTGGCTATCTGTAAATAATGTCTGAGTGTTGGAATGTGCCCCTGGCTATCTGTAAATAATGTCTGAGTGTTGTAATGTGCCCCTGGCTATCTGTAAATAATGTCTGAGTGTTGGAATGTGCCCCTGGCTATCTGTAAATAATGTCTGAGTGTTGGAATGTGCCCCTGGCTATCTGTAAATAATGTCTGAGTGTTGGAATGTGCCCCTGGCTATCTGTAAATAATGTCTGAGTGTTGGAATGTGCCCCTGGCTATCTGTAGATAATGTCTGAGTGTTGGAATGTGCCCCTGGCTATCTGTAAATAATGTCTGAGTGTTGGAATGTGCCCCTGGCTATCTGTAAATAATGTCTGAGTGTTGGAATGTGCCCCTGGCTATCTGTAAATAATGTCTGAGTGTTGGAATGTGCCCCTGGCTATCTGTAAATAATGTCTGAGTGTTGGAATGTGCCCCTGGCTATCTGTAGATAATGTCTGAGTGTTGTAATGTGCCCCTGGCTATCTGTAAATAATGTCTGAGTGTTGGAATGTGCCCCTGGCTATCTGTAAATAATGTCTGAGTGTTGGAATGTGCCCCTGGCTATCTGTAAATAATGTCTGAGTGTTGGAATGTGCCCCTGGCTATCTGTAAATAATGTCTGAGTGTTGGAATGTGCCCCTGGCTATCTGTAAATAATGTCTGAGTGTTGACGTGTTCCCGTGGCTATCTGTAAATTATGTCTGGGTGTTGGAGTGCTCCCCCGGCTATCTGTAAATGATGTCGGAGTGTTGGAGTGTTCCCCTGGCTATCTGTAAATGATCTCTGAGTGTTCCCCGGGCTATCTGTAAATAATGTCTGAGTGTTGGAATGTGCCCCTGGCTATCTGTAAATAATGTCTGAGTGTTGGAATGTGCCCCTGGCTATCTGTAAATAATGTCTGAGTGTTGGAGTGTTCCCCTGGCTATCTGTAAATGATGTCGGAGTGTTGGAGTGTTCCCCGGGCTATCTGTAAATAATGTCTGAGTGTTGGAATGTGCCCCTGGCTATCTGTAAATAATGTCTGAGTGTTGGAATGTGCCCCTGGCTATCTGTAAATAATGTCTGAGTGTTGGAATGTGCCCCTGGCTATCTGTAAATGATGTCGGAGTGTTGGAATGTGCCCCTGGCTATCTGTAAATAATGTCTGAGTGTTGGAATGTGCCCCTGGCTATCTGTAAATAATGTCTGAGTGTTGGAATGTGCCCCTGGCTATCTGTAAATAATGTCTGAGTGTTGGAATGTGCCCCTGGCTATCTGTAAATAATGTCTGAGTGTTGGAATGTGCCCCTGGCTATCTGTAAATAATGTCTGAGTGTTGGAATGTGCCCCTGGCTATCTGTAGATAATGTCTGAGTGTTGGAATGTGCCCCTGGCTATCTGTAAATAATGTCTGAGTGTTGGAATGTGCCCCTGGCTATCTGTAAATAATGTCTGAGTGTTGGAATGTGCCCCTGGCTATCTGTAAATAATGTCTGAGTGTTGGAATGTGCCCCTGGCTATCTGTAGATAATGTCTGAGTGTTGTAATGTGCCCCTGGCTATCTGTAAATAATGTCTGAGTGTTGGAATGTGCCCCTGGCTATCTGTAAATAATGTCTGAGTGTTGGAATGTGCCCCTGGCTATCTGTAAATAATGTCTGAGTGTTGGAATGTGCCCCTGGCTATCTGTAGATAATGTATGAGTGTTGGAATGTGCCCCTGGCTATCTGTAAATAATGTCTGAGTGTTGGAATGTGCCCCTGGCTATCTGTAAATAATGTCTGAGTGTTGGAATGTGCCCCTGGCTATCTGTAAATAATGTCTGAGTGTTGGAATGTGCCCCTGGCTATCTGTAAATAATGTCTGAGTGTTGGAATGTGCCCTGGCTATCTGTAAATAATGTCTGAGTGTTGGAATGTGCCCCTGGCTATCTGTAAATAATGTCTGAGTGTTGGAATGTGCCCCTGGCTATCTGTAAATAATGTCTGAGTGTTGACGTGTTCCCGTGGCTATCTGTAAATTATGTCTGGGTGTTGGAGTGTTCCCCTGGCTATCTGTAAATGATGTCGGAGTGTTGGAGTGTTCCCCTGGCTATCTGTAAATGATCTCTGAGTGTTCCCCGGGCTATCTGTAAATAATGTCTGAGTGTTGGAATGTGCCCCTGGCTATCTGTAAATAATGTCTGAGTGTTGGAGTGTTCCCCTGGCTATCTGTAAATGATGTCGGAGTGTTGGAGTGTTCCCCGGGCTATCTGTAAATAATGTCTGAGTGTTGGAATGTGCCCCTGGCTATCTGTAAATAATGTCTGAGTGTTGGAATGTGCCCCTGGCTATCTGTAAATGATGTCGGAGTGTTGGAATGTGCCCCTGGCTATCTGTAAATAATGTCTGAGTGTTGGAATGTGCCCCTGGCTATCTGTAAATAATGTCTGAGTGTTGGAATGTGCCCCTGGCTATCTGTAAATAATGTCTGAGTGTTGGAATGTGCCCCTGGCTATCTGTAAATAATGTCTGAGTGTTGGAATGTGCCCTGGCTATCTGTAAATAATGTCTGAGTGCTGGAATGTGCCCCTGGCTATCTGTAAATAATGTCTGAGTGTTGGAATGTGCCCCTGGCTATCTGTAAATGATGTCTGAGTGTTGGAGTGTTCCCCTGGCTATCTGTAAATGATGTCTGAGTGTTGGAATGTGCCCCTGGCTATCTGTAAATAATGTCTGAGTGTTGGAATGTGCCCCTGGCTATCCGTTCTAAAAATATATATAAAAAAATATCAAGTCGTCTGGTTTTCTTAATATAAGGAATTTTTCAAATGTATACTTTTTCTTTTGATACTTAAGTATGTTTAAAACCAAATACCTTTTGACTTTTACTTAAGTAGTATTTTACTGGGTGACTTTCACTTTTACTTGAGTCATTTTCTATTACGGTATCTTTACTTTTACTAAAAAATGAAAATTAGGTACTTTTTCAACCACTGGCCTTGGATTGTAAACTGAATTGTAAACTGTCATGATCAAAACATATTGATTGGTCTTTAGTGACACCACACTACACAAAGCAAGTCCTGCAAGCTCTAGTTTTATCTCATCTTGATTATTGCCCAGGCATATGTGCAGGTGCTGCAAAGAAACACCAAGTTAAGCTGCAGCTGGCCCAGAACAGAGCGGCACGTCTTGCTCTTCACACTGCAATCAGAGGGCTGATATTAATACTATGCATGACATTCTCTCTTGGCTAAAAGTAGAGGAGAGACTGACTGCATCACTTCTTGTTTTTTTATAAGAAATAAATCAATCAGAATGGTTTGCATAGTCAATTTACACACAGCTCTGACACACACACTTACCCCACCAGACATGCCACCAGTGGTCTTTTCACAGGGGTCTTTCACGGTCTCCAGGTCCAAAACGAATTCAAGGAAAGGTACAGTAGTCTACAAAAGCCATGAGAGCATGGACCTCCTTCCATCTCATGTAGTGAACAGCAAACCTGTTTTTGTGTTTTTAAAGCAACACCTCACGGCACAGCGATTCCTTTTTTGACCTAGATATTTTGTGTGTTTGTTGTGACATACGTGTGTAAATGGCAGCCTAGATGCTACTGTATGTAAATGTAAATGTTATTATTTTTAAATTTAACTAGGCCAGTCAGTTAAGAATACATTCTTATTTACAATGATTACCTACCCCAGCCAAACAATGCTAGGCCAATTGTGCGCAGCCAATGGGAATCCCAATCACAGCCAGATGTGATACAGCCTGGATTTGAACCAGGGACTGTAGTGACGCCTCTTGCACTGAAATGCAATGCCTTAGACTACTGCGCCATTCAGGACCCCCAATAGATTCTGTTTTCTCTCTCAGTATTGAGTCAGAACAGAACAAAATAGTAATATTTTTCTTCTTTTAAAATCGATGTTGTTCTGTCCTTCAGATATTATTGTATATTAATGTTTTGCGTTATGTTATGTCTCATTATGTCATGGTTCATTAGGTCATGTTTCATTATGTCATGTTTTGCATTATGTCATGTTTCATTATGTCATGTTGCATTATGTCATGTTTTGCTTTATGTCATGTTTCATTGTCATTTTTTGCATTATGTCATGTTTCATTATGTCATGTTTTGCATTATGTCATGTTTCATTATGTCATGTTGCATTATGTCATGTTTTGCTTTATGTCATGTTTCATTGTCATTTTTTGCATTATGTCATGTTTTGCATTATGTCATGTTTCATTATGTCATGTTTAGCATTATGTCATGTTTCATTATGTCATGTTTCATTATGTCATGTTTCATTTTGTCATGTTTCATTATGTCATGTTTCATTATGTCATGTTTCATTAGGTCATGCTTAGCATTATGTCATGTTGCATTATGTCATGTTGCATTATGTCATGTTTCATTATGTCATGTTTCATTATTTCATGTTTCGTTAGGTCATGTTTAGCATTATGTCATGTTTCATTTTGTCATGTTTCATTATGTCATGTTTCATTAGGTCATGTTTAGCATTATGTCATGTTTCATTATGTCATGTTTCATTATGTCATGTTTCATTATTTCATGTTTCGTTAGGTCATGTTTAGTTTTATGTCATGTTTCATTATGTCATGTTTCATTATGTCATGTTGCATTATGTCATGTTTCATTATGTCATGTTTCATTATGTCATGTTTCATTATGTCATGTTTCATTTTGTCATGTTTCATTATGTCATGTTTCATTATGTCATGTTTCATTAGGTCATGCTTAGCATTATGTCATGTTGCATTATGTCATGTTGCATTATGTCATGTTTCATTATGTCATGTTTCATTATTTCATGTTTAGTTAGGTCATGTTTAGCATTATGTCATGTTTCATTTTGTCATGTTTCATTATGTCATGTTTCATTAGGTCATGTTTAGCATTATGTCATGTTTCATTATGTCATGTTTCATTATGTCATGTTTCATTATTTCATGTTTCGTTAGGTCATGTTTAGTTTTATGTCATGTTTCATTATGTCATGTTTCATTATGTCATGTTGCATTATGTCATGTTTCATTATGTCATGTTTCATTATGTCATGTTTAGCATTATGTCATGTTTCATTATGTCATGTTTAGCATTATGTCATGTTTCATGTGGACCCCAGGAATAGTAGCTGCTGCTATCGCGACAGCTAATGGGGATCCATAATGAATATCAAATAACACTAGATGTTCAGTATTGTTGTTGTTGCCACATGAACATATTTTGAGGCGTACTTTGTAGCATTTGTGCCACCGGTTAGTGAGAATGTCGTACAAATTGACTAGATATGTGGTAGTAGTGCCCTAACGTTGTAATGTCTATAGAGGACAGATTGAAATGGTTGAAAGTCTAAAGGCTTTAGTGGTTGAGTACTTTAGTGGTTGAGTACTTTAGTGGTTGAGTACTTTAGTGGTTGAGTACTTTAGTGGTTGAGTACTTTAGTGGTTAGGTTTGGTACTGGAGCTCCGAGGCATGAAATCCCTAAGCGGTCTACTTCGAACGCCTGTATCACTTTATCAGAAACACGTGACCAATGAAGTCCGGAGCTTCGCTTCGTCGAACAACCACCTGATTGTTCTGGTAGAAAAACAAAATAAGGCTACGCTGCGGATACGCTAGGAGGCGTGAGACGTCGTCTTTCATAATTTTAGCCGGCTCTTTTAATCATTTTGACCAACAGGTGCCATTAGTGGTACACTCTGACGATCAAAGCTTTGCGTAATTAACCGACTTTCGAACACATTTGGCTGGAAAACCTCGATGCTTCAGGAAACTTGTTTTGCCCGTCGCTAGTATTTGCCATGAACCTTGGTCCGTTTTGCCCAGTAGGCAATGCAAGATTGGAATCCTTTGTTAAAGTACAACACTTCTAAAGGCCTTGATATTCTGAAATATGTAATATTTATTAATAACCTAGCAGCTAACTTGCTTGCACCAATCTCATGCAATTATGGTAAAATACTGTAAAATACAAAACTCCAACCCCATCAATGAATTGAATGAATGTATCCATCAATTAATTAATTAATTTGATCATTCAGTCATTCATTTGTTACAATTACCATAAAATCATTACAGTAATGCACTGTACTGTTGTTTGACGGTAATTTACAGGCAGCGAGTTGCCTTTAAGTTACCGTAAAAACAATGGTAAAAAAAATTTACAGTAAAAGTATTGAATACCGTAAAATACTGTAACATTATTTACGATAACTTTCAAGGAATTGCCGTGAAGTTACTGTAAAACAACATGAACATTTGGCTCACTTACAATGTATCACCAGCCCCTTTGCTCTAGTCCCACCGCTGCCAACATGTTAAGGTTTTGTCGCAGCGGTCTAAGGCATCGAGAGGTGCCACTACAGACCCTGGTTTGATCCTGGACTGTATCACAACCGGACAATTGTAACAGTGTCGTCCGGATTATGCCAGGGGAAGGCTGTCATTGTAAAATAAGAATTTGGTCTTAACCTGGCCTGCTTAGTTAGATCATGGTTACATAGTATTGTTTCTCACCACTCATGCTGTAGTTATATTTATCCTTTCATTATTTTCTACATTCTACACATCACTCTCTCTCTCTCTCTCTCTCTCTCTCTCATGAAGGATTGAGGGAGGGACAGAGGGAGGGGCAGAGGGAGGGACAGAGGGAGGGACAGAGGGAGGGACAGAGGGAGGGACAGAGGGAGGGGCAGAGGGAGGGCAGAGGGAGGGGCAGAGGGAGGGTCAGAGGGAGGGTCCATCCCCATCAGTTTTGGTCTGATTTGTCCAGCTATCAGGACACTCATAGCCATGAAGTGTCAGATGTATGAAGTGGTGTCAGATGTATCCTACACTGACTAGATGAAGTGTCAGATGTATCCTACACTGACTAGATGAATTAATTAATTAACGAGACAGTCGGGAGTCACCACCATGATATCTGTTACATCCTGACACACCTGCCAGACTCGACACACACACACACACACACACACACACACACACACACACACACACACACACACACACACACACACACACACACACACACACACACACACACACACACACACAACCCCCCACACACACACACAACCTCCCCCACACATACACACACACACACCCCCCACACACACAACCCCCCCACACGCGCACGCACACACACACACACACACACACACAGGCCTGGATGGATGTTGAGACGGACAGGGGTTTGTATTGATTAACAACCCTGTTGAAGAGCCTTGTAGGGGGTTTAGGGTTAGCCAGGGAGCCCCGGGGAAATCCCATTCAGCAGAGTCATCGTTGGGACCGTCCGTGGCTAACGAAACATACAGAGTGTGTGATTAAAACACAGACACCAATACAACACCACGACCCTGTTCTTAATGCAGTCATCATTCATCATTCATCACAGCTCTGTACTGCATGATGTGTGTGTGTGTGTGTGTGTAGGGGGGTTGTGTGTGTGTGTGTGTGTGTGTGTGTGTGTGTGTGTGTGTGTGTGTAGGGGGGAGTTGTGTATGTGTGTGTGTGTGTGTGTGTGTGTGTGTGTGTTTAGGGGAGGTTGTGTGTGTGTGTGGATGTTCTCATCACCAGCAGGTTGATTAATACATTAACATCGGTTAATGATCAGTACATCATATTCATGCCAACTCCAATCCCAGGGTTTTACTGGCTAAACCACTAAGCTGGTGGAGCATGTCCAAGGACAAACAGAGAGGAGACAATACCGGCTCCTCCCTACTAATGCTGCCATCCTTCCTTCCTTCCTTCCACACACACACACACACACAACCCCCCCCGACACATACACACACACATTTAATTTAGGTTAGAAAAAACTGCATCTACAACATCTCTTGAATAGTAAAACAATATTACTGCAACATCGCAAACCGGTTGAGATTCCAACAGAGGGGGAGGTAGAGGGTGAGGTAGAGGGTGAGGTAGAGGGGGAGGTAGAGGGGGAGGTAGAGGGGGAGTTAGAGGGGGAGGTATAGGGTGGGGTAGAGGGTGAGTTAGAGGGGGAGGTAGAGGGTGGGGTAGAGGGTGGGGTAGAGGGTGAGGTAGAGGGTGAGGTAGAGGGTGAGTTAGAGGGGGAGGTATAGGGTGGGGTAGAGGGTGAGTTAGAGGGGGAGGTAGAGGGTGGGGTAGAGGGTGGGGTAGAGGGTGAGGTAGAGGGTGAGGTAGAGGGTGAGTTAGAGGGGAGGTAGAGGGTGAGGTAGAGGGTGAGTTAGAGGGGGAGGTAGAGGGTGGGGTAGAGGGTGAGATAGGTGGTGTTAGGGGTTGAGGTAGAGGGGGAGGTAGAGGTTGAGGTAGAGGGTGAGGTAGAGGGTGAGTTAGAGGGGAGGTAGAGGGTGGGGTAGAGGGTGAGATAGGTGGTGTTAGGGGTTGAGGTAGAGGGGGAGGTAGAGGGTGGGGTAGAGGGTGAGGTAGAGGGTGGGGTAGAGGGTGAGGTAGAGGGTGAGGTAGAGGGTGGGGTAGAGGGTGAGGTAGAGGGTGAGATAGGTGGTGTTAGGGGTTGAGGTAGAGGGGGAGGGTGAGGTAGAGGGTGAGGTAGAGGGTGAGGTAGAGGGGTGGGGTAGAGGTGGGGTTGAGGGTGAGGTAGAGGGTGGGGTAGAGGGTGAGGTAGAGGGTGAGGTAGAAGGTGGGGTAGAGGGTGGCAGCAAATCAATCAATTTCCTTTGAAAAATGTACTATAAAATATCTCCTCTCCCTCCCCTCTCCTCCCCTCTCCTGTTTCTCTCCTCTCCTCTCCTCTCCTCTCCTCTCCTCTCCTCTCCCTCTCCTCTCCTCTCCTCCTCCTCCTCTCCTCTCCCTCTCCTCTCCCCTCCTCTCCCTCTCCTCCCTCCCTCCCCCTCCCCCTCCCTCTCCTCTCCTCTCTCCTGCTGAAGGCTATAATTAACCAGTTGAAACACCATACTGTTTGTAGCAGATTTTCTTGCCTGTGCTTTATTACAAACGATGGTGATTATTCAGATCTATTGATTATACTACTACAGTATAATTCCAGAGCCTCCTACGTGTGTGTGTACGTATGCTCGTGTGCGTGTGTGTTCATTGGATGTGTGTGTGTGTTATTGGATATGTGTGTGTGCTCGTGTGTGTGTGTTATTGGATATGTGTGTGTGCGCGTGTGTGTGTGTGTGTGTGTGTTTATTCACATAATTAAGATGTGAAGGATTTCCTCTCCAGCCTCCTTCATCATTAATTACCAGTAAGTCTCCATCCAGGCGCCATGTTGTGAATGTAGATGTCATCTCACAACCACACATTATGCAAAGTGTTTGTGCCTGTGTGTGTGCGTGTGTTTGTATGCATGTGTCTCTTTTAGCATATTGTGTCTGTCTAAAGCCGAGAAATGGTTCCACTTGATGAGTAGGCAAAACAATATGCTTGTGTTTCTAGTCCAACAGTAATACCTAACAATATGCTTGTGTTTCTAGCTCCAACAGTACAGTAATACCTAACAATATGCTTGTGTTTCTAGCTCCAACAATAATACCTAACAATATGCTTGTGTTTCTAGCTCCAACAGTAATACCTAACAATATGCTTGTGTTTCTAGCTCCAACAGTAATACCTAACAATATGCTTGTGTTTCTAGCTCCAACAGTAATACCTAACAATATGCTTGTGTTTCTAGCTCCAACAGTAATACCTAACAATATGCTTGTGTTTCTAGCTCCAACAGTAATACCTAACAATATGCTTGTGTTTCTAGCTCCAACAGTAATACCTAACAATATGCTTGTGTTTCTAGCTCCAACAGTAATACCTAACAATAAAAATCCAAGCATGCTGTCTAGTGTCTTTTTCTGTAGAGTGGCATCCATCTGGTCACTCTACCATAAAGGCCTGATTGGTGGAGTGCTGCAGAGAAGGTTGTTCTTCTAGAAGATTCTCCCATCTCCACAGAGGAACTCTGGAGCTCTGTCAGAGTGACCATTTATCTTGCTGACCTCACTGATCAAGTCTCTTGTCCCCTGATTGGTCAGTTTGGCCGGTCAGCCAGCTCCAGAATGCACTATATTGTA
This sequence comes from Oncorhynchus masou masou, assembly GCF_036934945.1. Classification (NCBI taxonomy): domain Eukaryota; kingdom Metazoa; phylum Chordata; class Actinopteri; order Salmoniformes; family Salmonidae; genus Oncorhynchus; species Oncorhynchus masou. Next base: position 15,400 of record NW_027011138.1, on the reverse strand, counting down.
TATATATATAGATCACAATGCACTGTATTTATATATATATATATAGATCACAATGCACTGTATTTATATATATATAGATCACAATGCACTGTATTTATATATATATAGAACACAATGCACTGTATTTATATATATATAGATCACAATGCACTGTATATATATATACATAGATCACAATGCACTGTATATATATATATATATATATATATATATATATATATATATATATATAGATCACAATGCACTGTATATATATATATATATATATATAGAACACAATGCACTGTATTTATATATATAGATCACAATGCACTGTATTTATATATATAGATCACAATGCACTGTATATATATATATATATATATAGAACACAATGCACTGTATTTATATATATAGATCACAATGCACTGTCTGTATATATATATGTAGATCACAATGCACTGTATTTATATATATAGATCACAATGCACTGTATTTATATATATATATATATAGATCACAATGCACTGTATTTATATATACATAGATCACAATGCACTGTATATATATATATATATATATATATATATATATATATATATATATATATATATATAGATCACAATGCACTGTATATATATATATATATAGAACACAATGCACTGTATTTATATATATAGATCACAATGCACTGTATATATATATATATGTAGATCACAATGCACTGTATTTATATATATAGATCACAATGCACTGTATATATATATATATATATATATATATATATATATATATATAGATCACAATGCACTGTATTGATATATATATATATATATATATAGTTCACAATGCACTGTATTTATATATATATATAGATCACAATGCACTGTATTTATATATATATATATAGATCACAATGCACTGTATTTATATATATATATAGATCACAATGCACTGTATTTATATATATATATCACAATGCACTGTATATATATATATATAGAACACAATGCACTGTATATATATATATAGAACACAATGCACTTTATTTATATATATATAGATCACAATGCACTGTATTTATATATATATAGAACACAATGCACTGTATTTATATATATATAGATCACAATGCACTGTATATATATATATATATATATATAGAACACAATGCACTGTATATATATATATATATAGAACACAATGCACTGTATTTATATATATATATAGATCACAATGCACTGTATATATATATATATAGATCACAATGCACTGTATTTATATATATATAGATCACAATGCACTCTATATATATATATAGAACACAATGCACTGTATATATATATAGAACACAATACACTGTATATATATATACATATATAGAACACAATGCACTGTATATATATATATATAGATCACAATGCACTGTATATATATATATATATATATATATATATAGATCACAATGCACTGTATGTATATATATAGAACACAATGCACTGTATTTATATATATATAGATCACAATGCACTCTATTTATATATATATACATATAGATCACAATGCACTGTATCTATATATATATATAGAACACAATGCACTGTATTTATATATATATAGATCACAATGCACTGTATTTATATATATATATATATATATATATATATATATATATATATATATATATATATATCACAATGCACTGTATATATATATATATATAGAACACAATGCACTGTATATATATATATATAGAACACAATGAACTGTATTTATATATATAGAACACAATGCACTGTATATATATATATAGAACACAATGCACTGTGTATATATATATATAGAACACAATGCACTGTATATATATATATATATATATATATATATATATATAGATCACAATGCACTGTATATATATATATATAGAACACAATGCACTGTATTTATATATATATAGATCACAATTCACTGTATATATATATATATATATATATATATATAGAGAGAGAGAGAGAGAACACGATGCACTGTATTTATATATATATAGAACACAATGCACTGTATTTATATATATATAGATCACAATGCACTGTATTTATATATATATATATATATAGATCACAATGCACTGTATTTATATATATATATATATAGATCACAATGCACTGTATTTATATATATATAGATCACAATGCACTGTATTTATATATATATAGAACACAATGCACTGTATTTATATATATATATAGAACACAATGCACTGTATTTATATATATATAGATCACAATGCACTGTATATATATATATAGATCACAATGCACTGTATATATAGAACACAATGCACTGTATATATATATATATATATATATATATATAGAACACAATGCACTGTATATATATATATAGAACACAATGCACTGTATATATATATAGAACACAATGCACTGTATTTCTATATATAGATCACAATGCACTGTATTTATATTTTTATAGAACACAATGCACTGTATTTATATATATATATAGATCACAATGCACTGTATATATATATATATATATATATATATATATATATATATATATATATATATAGATGCAATGCACTGTATTTATATATATATATATAGATCACAATGCACTGTATATATATATATATAGAACACAATGCACTGTATATATATATATATATAGAACACAATGCACTGTATATATATATATATATATATATATATATATATATATATAGAACACAATGCACTGTATGTATATATATAGAACACAATGCACTGTATTTATATATATATAGACCACAATTCACTGTATTCATATATATATAGAACACAATGCACTGTATTTATATATATATAGATCACAATGCACTGTATTTATATATATATATATATAGATCACAATGCACTGTATATATATATATATATATATAGAACACAATGTACTGTATATATATATATATATAGACCACAATGTACACTGTATATATATATATATATATATATATATATATATATATATATATATATATATATATATATATATATATAGATCATAATGCACTGTATGTATATATATATAGAACACAATGCACTGTATTTATATATATATAGACCACAATTCACTGTATTCCTTATATATAGAACACAATGCACTGTATTTTATATATATATAGATCACAATGCACTGTATTTATATATATATATATATAGAACACAATGCACTGTATATATATATATATATAGACCACAATGCACTGTATATATATATATATATATATATATATATATATATATATATATATATATATATATATATATATATAGATCACAATGTGCACTGTATGTATATATATAGAACACAATGCACTGTATTTATATATATATAGACCACAATTCACTGTATTCATATATATATAGAACACAATGCACTGTATTTATATATATATAGATCACACGCACTGTATTTATATATATATATATAGATCACAATGTTATATATATATATATATAGAACACAATGCACTGTATTTCTATATATATAGATCACAATGCACTGTATATATATATATATATATATATATATATATATATATATATATAGAACACAATGCACTGTATATATATATATATATAGAACACAATGCACTGTATATATATATATATATATAGAACACAATGCACTGTATATATATACATATATATATAGAACACAATGCACTGTATATATATATATATATAGAACACCTGCTCTTTCCATGACACAGACTGACCAGGTGAATCCAAGTAACAGCTATGATCCCTTTATTAATGTCACCTGTTAAATCCACTTCAATCAGTGTAGATGAAGGGGAGGAGACGGGCTAAAGAAGGATGTTTAGGCCTTCAGACATTTAAGAAATGGATTGTGTATGTGTGCCATTCAGATTCAGAGGGTGAATGGGCAAGATACAATGTTGAAGTGCCTTTGAAAGGGGTATGGCAGTATGTGCCAGGTGCAGAAGTTTGAGTGCGTCGAGAAATATGTTTTTCACGCTCAACAGATTCCTGTGTTTATCAAGAATGGCCCACCACCCAAAGGACATCTAGCCAAGTCGACACAACTGTGGGAAGCATTGGAGTCAACATGGGCCAGCATCCCTGTGGTACGTTTTCAACACCTTGTGGAGTCCATGCCCCGACCTATTGAGGCTGGTCTGAGGGCACAAGGATGGGGTTATGCAACTCAATATTAGGAAGGTGTTCTTAATAATGTTTGGTATACTCGTTGTATATGTATATATATTTATTTATATATTTATTTATCTTTTTATTTATTTATTTATCTTTCACTCCCTGTCTCTGGGACAGTGGCAAGAAAGAAGAGGCCTGCACTACAAGCATAGCTATCCCTCTCTCTGCCACTTTCTCTGTGTCCCTCTTGCTCTCTCTCTGCCACTTTCTCTGTCCCTCTTGCTCTCTCTCTCTCTGCCACTTTCTCTGTGTCCCTCTTGCTCTCTCTCTCTGCCACTTTCTCTGTGTCCTTCTTGCCTCTCTCTCTGCCACTTTCTCTGTGTCCCTCTTGTCTCTCTCTCTGCCACTTTCTCTCTGTGTCCCTCTTGCTCTCTCTCTCTGCCACTTTCTCTGTGTCCCTTGCTTTCTCTCTCTGCCACTTTCTCTGTCCCTTTGCTCTGCTCTCTCTGCCACTTTCTCTGTGTCCCTCTTGCTCTCTCTCTCTCTGCCACTTTCTCTGTGTCCCTCTTGCTCTCTCTCTCTGCCACTTTCTCTGTGTCCCTCTTGCTCTCTCTCTCTGCCACTTTCTCTGTGTCCCTCTTGCTCTCTCTCTCTGCCACTTTCTCTGTGTCCCTCTTGCTCTCTCTCTCTCTGCCACTTTTTCTGTGTCCCTCTTGCTCTCTCTTCTCTGCCACTTTCTCTGTGTCCCTCTTGCTCTCTCTCTCTGCCACTTTCTCCGTGTCCCTCTTGCTCTCTCTCTCTCTGTCCATCTGTCCATCTCTCCCTCTCTCCTCTCTCCCTCTCTCCCTCCCCCTCCCTCCTCTCTCCCCTCCCCAGTAACTGCAAGGTGAGGGGTCTGCACTACAAGCCAGAGATTAAAGGGGATTAACATGAATTACATGTCAGGGACAGAAAGGAGCTTTGCCTGTCTTGACCACGATACAATATCTCCTGATCTGCTAGCTAACTCCTCTCCTGCAAAGAAGAAAAAGGAATCAGTCCATTGACTAAAAAAAAAATAGAAAACAAGGGTTGAAAAGAAAAAACAAGAAAAGATGGGGAAAGGGGGGGTAGAGAGGGACATGGGGGTGAAAAGGAAGTTCCCAGCTAACAATTCCAGAGGCAGAGAACGTTTTGGTTAAGCTACCCGTAACGTGCACCTCATGCTGTCCAGTTTTCCGTTAGTTAAGGGAACAGTTCATGTATATTAGAACCTTCTGAGAAGCTTTTTTAGCATGTTTTGACTATTGGACTTATTCCATCAGCGTCACACCAAACCAAAGCACACCAAACCACACCACACCAAACCACACCACACCACACCAAACCACACTACACTACACTACACCACACTACACCAAACCACACTACACTACACCACACTACACCAAACCACACTACACTACACTACACCACACTACACCAAACCAAACCACACCAAACCACACCAAACCACACTACATCACACCACACCAAACCACACTACACTACACCACAGTACACCAAACCAAACCACACCAAACCAAACCACACCAAACCACACTACACCAAACCACACCACACCAAACCACACTACACCAAACCAAACCACACCAAACCACATCACACCAAACCACATCACACCAAACCAAAGCACACCAAACCACACTACACCACACCACACCACACCAAACCAAACCACACCACACCAAACCACACCAAACCACACCACACCACACCAAACCACACCACACCAAACCAAACCACACAACACCAAACCAAACCACACCAAACCAAACCACACCACACCAAACCACACCAAACCACATCACACCAAACCACACTACACCAAACCAAACCACAACAAACCACAGGAAACCAACCCAACCCACACCATACCAAACCACACTACACCAAACCAAACCACACCAAACCAAACCACAGTAAACCAACCCACACCATACCAAACCACACTACACCAAACCACACCACACCACACCAAACCAAACCACAGTAAACCAAACCACATCACACCAAACCACATCACACCAAACCACAGTAAACCAAACCACATCACACCAAACCAAACCACACAAACCAAACCACAGTAAACCAACCAACCACACCATACCAAACCACACCAAACCACACTACACCAAACCAAACCACAGTAAACCACACTACACCAAACCAAACCACACCAAACCAAACCACAGTAAACCAACCCACACCATACCAAACCACACCAAACCGAACCAGACACAACCACAGTAAACCAAACCAAACCACAACAAACCAAACCACAGTAAACCAAACCACAGTAAACCAAACCACACCATACCAAACCACACCAAACCGAACCACACCAAACCGAACCACACACAACCACAGTAAACCAAACCAAACCACACCACACCAAACCACAGTAAACCAAACCAAACCACACCACACCAAACCACAGTAAACCAAACCACAGTAAACCAAACCACAGTAAACCAAACCAAACCACAACAAACCAAACCAAACCACAGTAAACCAAACCACAGTAAACCAAACCACAACAAACCAAACCACAGTAAACCAAACCACAGTAAACCAAACCACAGTAAACCAAACCAAACCACAACAAACCAAACCACAGTAAACCAAACCACAGTAAACCAAACCAAACCACACCAAACCAAACCACAGTAAACCAACCCACACCATACCAAACCACACCAAACCCCGAACCACACACACCACAGTAAACCAAACCAAACCACAACAAACCAAACCACAGTAAAAACCAAAACCACAGTAAACCAAACCACACATACCAAACCACACCAAACCGAACCACACACAACCACAGTAAACCAAACCAAACCACACCACACCCAAACCACAGTAAACCAAACCAAACCACACCACACCAAACCACAGTAAACCAAACCACAGTAAACCAAACCACAGTAAACCAAACCACAGTAAACCAAACCAAACCACAACAAACCAAACCACAGTAAACCAAACCACAGTAAACCAAACCAAACCACAACAAACCAAAAACCAAGGGTTGAAAAGAAAAAACAAGAAAAGATGGGGAAAGGGGGGGTAGAGAGGGACATGGGGGTGAAAAGGAAGTTCCCAGCTAACAATTCCAGAGGCAGAGAACGTTTTGGTTAAGCTACCCGTAACGTGCACCTCATGCTGTCAGTTTTCCGTTAGTTAAGGGAACAGTTCATGTATATTAGAACCTTCTGAGAAGCTTTTAGCATGTTTTGACTATTGGACTTATTCCATCAGCGTCACACCAAAACCAAAGCACACCAAACCACACCACACCAAACCACACCACACCACACCAAACCACACTACACTACACTACACCACACTACACCAAACCACACTACACTACACCACACTACACCAAACCACACTACACTACACTACACCCACACTACACCAAACCAAACCACACCAAACCACACCAAACCACACTACATCACACCACACCAAACCACACTACACTACACCACAGTACACCAAACCAAACCACACCAAACCAAACCACACCAAACCACACTACACCAAACCACACCACACCAAACCACACTACACCAAACCAAACCACACCAAACCACATCACACCAAACCACATCACACCAAACCAAAGCACACCAAACCACACTACACCACACCACACCACACCAAACCAAACCACACCACACCAAACCACACCAAACCACACCACACCACACCAAACCACACCACACCAAACCAAACCACACAACACCAAACCAAACCACACCAAACCAAACCACACCACACCAAACCACACCAAACCACATCACACCAAACCACACTACACCAAACCAAACCACAACAAACCACAGGAAACCAACCCAACCCACACCATACCAAACCACACTACACCAAACCAAACCACACCAAACCAAACCACAGTAAACCAACCCACACCATACCAAACCACACTACACCAAACCACACCACACCACACCAAACCAAACCACAGTAAACCAAACCACATCACACCAAACCACATCACACCAAACCACAGTAAACCAAACCACATCACACCAAACCAAACCACACCAAACCAAACCACAGTAAACCAACCAACCCACACCATACCAAACCACACCAAACCACACTACACCAAACCAAACCACAGTAAACCACACTACACCAAACCAAACCACACCAAACCAAACCACAGTAAACCAACCCACACCATACCAAACCACACCAAACCGAACCAGACACAACCACAGTAAACCAAACCAAACCACAACAAACCAAACCACAGTAAACCAAACCACAGTAAACCAAACCACACCATACCAAACCACACCAAACCGAACCACACCAAACCGAACCACACACAACCACAGTAAACCAAACCAAACCACACCACACCAAACCACAGTAAACCAAACCAAACCACACCACACCAAACCACAGTAAACCAAACCACAGTAAACCAAACCACAGTAAACCAAACCAAACCACAACAAACCAAACCAAACCACAGTAAACCAAACCACAGTAAACCAAACCACAACAAACCAAACCACAGTAAACCAAACCACAGTAAACCAAACCACAGTAAACCAAACCAAACCACAACAAACCAAACCACAGTAAACCAAACCACAGTAAACCAAACCAAACCACACCAAACCAAACCACAGTAAACCAACCCACACCATACCAAACCACACCAAACCGAACCACACACAACCACAGTAAACCAAACCAAACCACAACAAACCAAACCACAGTAAACCAAACCACAGTAAACCAAACCACACCATACCAAACCACACCAAACCGAACCACACACAACCACAGTAAACCAAACCAAACCACACCACACCAAACCACAGTAAACCAAACCAAACCACACCACACCAAACCACAGTAAACCAAACCACAGTAAACCAAACCACAGTAAACCAAACCACAGTAAACCAAACCAAACCACAACAAACCAAACCACAGTAAACCAAACCACAGTAAACCAAACCAAACCACAACAAACCAAACCAAGGGTTGAAAAGAAAAAACAAGAAAAGATGGGGAAAGGGGGGGTAGAGAGGGACATGGGGGTGAAAAGGAAGTTCCCAGCTAACAATTCCAGAGGCAGAGAACGTTTTGGTTAAGCTACCCGTAACCAAACCAAACCACACCACACCAAACCACACCAAACCACACCACACCACACCAAACCACACCACACCAAACCAAACCACACAACACCAAACCAAACCACACCAAACCAAACCACACCACACCAAACCACACCAAACCACATCACACCAAACCACACTACACCAAACCAAACCACAACAAACCACAGGAAACCAACCCAACCCACACCATACCAAACCACACTACACCAAACCAAACCACACCAAACCAAACCACAGTAAACCAACCCACACCATACCAAAACCACACTACAATTCAAACCACACCACACCACACCAAACCAAACCACAGTAAACCAAACCACATCACACCAAAACCACATCACACCAAACCACAGTAAACCAAACCACATCACACCAAACCAAACCACACCAAACCAAACCACAGTAAACCAACCAACCCACACCATACCAAACCACACCAAACCACACTACACCAAACCAAACCACAGTAAACCACACTACACCAAACCAAACCACACCAAACCAAACCACAGTAAACCAACCCACACCATACCAAACCACACCAAACCGAACCAGACACAACCACAGTAAACCAAACCAAACCACAACAAACCAAACCACAGTAAACCAAACCAGTAAACCAAACCACACCATACCAAACCACACCAAACCGAACCACACCAAACCGAACCACACACAACCACAGTAAACCAAACCAAACCACACCACACCAAACCACAGTAAACCAAACCACACCACACAAACCACAGTAAACCAAACCACAGTAAACCAAACCACAGTAAACCAAAACCAAACCACAACAAACCAAAACCAAACCACAGTAAACCAAACCACAGTAAACCAAACCACAACAACCAAACCACAGTAAACCAAACCACAGTAAACCAAAACCACAGTAAACCAAACCAAACCACAACAAACCAAACCACAGTAAACCAAACCACAGTAAACCAAACCAAACCACACCAAAACCAAACCACAGTAAACCAACCCACACCATACCAAACCACACCAAACCGAACCACACACAAACCACAGTAAACCAAACTAAAACCACAACAAACCAAAAACCACAGTAAACCAAACCACACAGTAAACCAAACCACACCATACCAAACCACACCAAACCGAACCACACACAACCACAGTAAACCAAACCAAACCACACCACACCAAACCACAGTAAACCAAACCAAACCACACCACAGTCAAACCAGTAAACCAAACCACAGTAAACTAAACCACAGTGAAACCAAACCATTGTAAACCAAAACCACTAACCACAACAAACCAAACCACAGTAAACCAAACCACAGTAAACCAAACCAAACCACAACAAACCAAACCACAGTAAACCAAACCACAGTAAACCAAACCAAACCACAGTAAACCAAGCCAAACCACAACAAACCAAACCACAGTAAACCAAACCAAACCACAGTAAACCAAGCCAAACCACAACAAACCAAACCACAGTAAACCAACCCAACCCACACCATACCAAACCACACTACACCAAACCAAACCACACCAAACCAAACCACAGTAAACCAAACCAAACCACAACAAACCAAACCACAACAAACCAAACCACACCACACCAAACCACAGTAAACCACAACAAACCAAACCACAGTAAACCAACCCACACCATACCAAACCACACCACACCAAACCGAACCACACACAACCACAGTAAACCAAACCAAACCACACCACACCAAACCACAGTAAACCAAACCAAACCGAACCACACCAAACTACAGTAAACCAAACCAAACCACACCACACCAAACTACAGTAAACCAAACCAAACCACACCACACCAAACTACAGTAAACCAAACCACACCACACCGCACCACAGCAAAACCAAACCACAGTAAACCAAACCACAATAAACCAATCCAAACCACACCAAACCACACCACACCACACCAAACATACACCGAACATTGTTGTCATATTCTAGAACACACACTGTGTGTGCAACCCCCCTTGCCCATGACCCATGTTGACTCCACTGCTTCCCATAGTTGTGTCCAGTTGGCTGATGTCCTTTGGGTGGCTGACTATTCTTGATACCCACGGGAAACTGTTGGGCTTGGGAAAACAGCAGCGTTGCAGTTCTGGATACAAATCGGTGCGCCTGCACTTGAGTACTATACTGCGTTCAAGGGCACTTCAAAATGTAACTACGTGTCATCTTAAATCTAATCTACAAAAACCCAGAAAGTAATGATTTATATTGAGAGGACAATAAACAATAACTAGTAATGCTATATACTACGAAAGGTTAAAACCTCACCTTTAATGTCATTTTTTAAAATAAATTGCTTACACACTTTTGAGGACACAAGCTCAAGTAAACAGTACAAATTGAAACTATGAAATATTTTTTATGACTTACAAAACTGTACGAATAAAGTGTGAAATGACTTTATGCTTTTTTTAAAATATAATGTCATCGTAATTATAAAATCAATAACTTTAAGAATTGTAACTTTCCTTATAACTGTAAAATACATATTTGTGTGTTAGTGTTGACAAAATGTGTATATTTTTTTAGGTTCTTGATCAAAAAACGTCACAGGTGAATGGCCCACAGAGCCTGGCTTCCTGAACTCCTTAGAACCTGCCTTTCGTCTCATATTAATCTTGATGAAAATAACGCTTTTAAAATAAAATCTATTAATTATTTTTTAGATTAAATGGATAAATCCATCTCTGAATGTGCTATTTGTGATGAAACCACTGTGTCCTGCTGCTCTACAATGTGACGATTACAGGCATTGTCAGTGGCTGTGATGTAATGGTTCAGACAGGTGTCGAAGGGGCAGTCGGGAAGAGTGACTGAAATGGTAGGAGGGACGCTGCCTCGTGGTTTCAGATAGCTCAATGTACGCCGTTACACAAGCCAGGGTAGCCTAGTGGTTAGGAGCGTTGGACTAGTAACCGCAAGGTAGAGAGTTCAAACCCCGAGCTGACAAGGTACAAAATCTGTCGTTCTGCCCCTGAACAGGCAGTTAACCCACTGTTCCCAGGCCATTGAAAATAAGAATTTGTTCTTAACTGACTTGCCTGGTTAAATAAAGGTTATGTAAATAAATACTACTGTGTCCGTGAAAACCAGGGCTATCAATGCAAGCCCATTTATGGTATCCAGAGATCGATTTATAAGAAAAATATCGGTCGAATCTGGTACCAGAACCATGCAGGTCCCCTAAATATTTAGTCTTGCCCATTCACCCTCTGAATGGCACATAAACAATGCATTACTCAAGGCATCTGGTCATTCTATGTTATGGAAAGAGCAGGAGTCTTCAATGTTCTGTACACTCAGTGTAAGATATTTACGTTCTAGACATGTCTCACGATAATGTCACAGAGCATTTCTGTGTATTAGACGTTGCCTGACCCCTAAAGAAAATGGGGCCCTGAATGGTTATCCAGTCATCCATTCGTAGCAACGCTTTAACTTACATTACTTAGACAGTGACTATTATTCAACTTATCCTGGACTGGGGACTTGAACTCACGACCTCTTGGTTCAACATGTGCCCACCTTCCCGCCACCACAGTGTCTGTGTTTACGTATCGGTTGAATCAGACTGCCTTCTCATTGATTTGATTTAGGCTTATTACTTATTATATATTTCAGTTAAAATATTTCAGTATAGTTGTTTCATTTTGGTTTGTAAATATGTGAACTTGTTTTAATGGGATACCCCGAATCACTATGATCAAATAAAAATATTGTCTTGAGATACTTTTAACAGAGCTGAGATTTATCCTCAAAGCGCATTCACGTTATTGCTTACGCCTGTCAAGTTGTTTCATCAACTTCAGTGCCCAGTGAGAATTATTATTAATACATACAATGAAAACACTATATGTACTGTGTGTGAGAGAGAGTGTCCACAACAAAGACAAAGAGCTGTGAATGGATCAGTGGCTCACCAGTCAGATTCTTGATTGGCTCGCAGCAATAACAAGGCATGATGTGTAATTACAAAAGAAATGGGTGGGGGGACGGGACGGGGGGGGGAGACAAAATATTTCTTTGGCACTATCAGGCTGATGTCCTGACAACTGCTACAAAGAAACGTTCCCCCATGAAAACCTGTCTAGAACATTTTATATCTTTTAGTTAGAGAACACGGTAACCACTTTCGCGTAAGATCCATTTGGCGTTACAGGGATGTTCTCTTGGGGAAACATTCCTGCACATTTACCATTAAGGGAACGTGCCTATAGTTGTTGGAACGTTTGTTGTTAGCTGGGGGGAGGGGGGATGTGAAGAATAGGCGAAACGTGGCAGAGGGTCCTCTTGACTGTACATTGAACTATTTCTATGGAAACAAGAGAGACGGAGAGGGGAGGATAATAGAAGGCATGAGGGGATCTGGGGAAGGAAAAGGGGAGTCAGAATAACATGTAATGAGAGAGAGAGAGAGACGGAGAGAGAGAGACGGAGAGAGAGAGACGGAGAGAGAGAGACGGAGAGAGAGAGAGAGAGAGACGGAGAGGAGAGAGAGAGAGAGAGACGGAGAGAGAGAGAGAGAGAGAGAGAGAGAGAGAGACAGAGGGAGAGAGAGAGAAGTGAGAGAGAGAGAGAGAGAGGAGAGAGACACAGAGAGAGAGGAGAGGGAGAGACACAGAGAGAGAGAGAGAGAGACACAGAGAGAGAGAGAGACACAGAGAGAGAGAGAGAGACACAGAGAGAGAGAGAGAGAGAGAGAGACACAGAGAGAGAGAGAGACACACAGAGAGAGAGACACAGAGAGAGAGAGAGAGAGACACAGAGAAGACAGAGAGAGAGAGAGAGACAGAGAGAGAGACACAGAGAGAGAGACACAGAGAGAGAGACACAGAGAGAGAGACACAGAGGAGAGAGAGACACAGAGAGAGAGAGAGAGAGACAGAGAGAGAGAGAGACACAGAGAGAGAGGAGAGAGAGACACAGAGAGAGAGAGACACAGAGAGAGAGAGAGAGAGGAGAGAGGGATCAGAGGAGAAAACAAAAGAGAACGGAGAGGGGGTGGAAGTGGCTGGAGGAGGAACGAGGAAAGCGGCTAATATGGATGACATTGGTCACACCGTGTTGATATATTGTCAATTTGTCCCAATCTTGACAGAATTATCAGACAATAGGGCTGACCGACATGAGATTCATTTCTAAATCTCACTATGTGAACGGTGTATTGAACGCACGGTCCCATTTAAGCCTACCCCATACACTTCTTTCAATCCATTTCTTACTTCTCGCTGCTGAAACGACTGCCAGCTGTCACTGTGAGAGTTGCCACGCATCACTATCAGGACGAGCCTAATTTGTGGGCCCAAAATACAAAACAACTGATCTGTACATTTCAGATATAAAGGTATTTTTAAAAGGCAACTGACATTTTGTTTGTTGCTTTACTACGACTGGGATAATATGGTTGTCTCACCTAGCTATCTTAAGATGACTGCACTAACTGTATGTCTCTCAGGATATTAGCCTCTCTGCTAAATGGCTCACTAGATAAGAGCCTCTGCTAAATGACTCACTACGTGAGCCTCTGTTAAATGACTCACTAGCTAAGAGCTCTGCTAAATGACTCCACTAGATAAGGAGCTCTGCTAAATAATCACTAGATATGAGCCTCGTTAAATGACTCACTAGATATGAGCCTCTGCCAAATGACTCACTAGATACATTCTGTTGAACGACCACTAGATAAGAGCCTCTGTTAAATGACCTTTACTAGACATGAGCCTCTGCTAAATGACTCACTAGATAAGGAGCTTCTGTTAAATGACTACTAGATAAGAGTATTTCTCATAAATGACTAATAGATATATTTCTGTTAAATGACTCACTAGATATGAGCCACAGAGAGCCACAGATAGTCAAGAGAGACACAGAGAGACACAGAGAGTCACATATAGTCACATATAGTCACAGATAGCCACAGAGAGAGCCACAGAGCCAGAGAGAGCCACAGAGAGACAGAGAGAGCCACAAAGAGACAGAGAG
>NW_027011137.1:0-26004 GCF_036934945.1 Oncorhynchus masou masou | reverse complement strand
CACTCCTCCCTCTCCCCTTTCCCCCATTCCCTATATCCCTTATTATATCCTCTCTCTCTCTCTCCTCCCTCCATCCCCCCACTCCTCCCTCTCCCCTTTCCCCCATTCCCTATATCCCTTATTATATCCCTCTCTCTCCCTCCCTCCATCCCCCCCCACTCCTCCCTCTCCCTTTCCCCATTCCCTATATCCCTTATTATATCCCTTCTCTCTCTCCCTCCCTCCATCCCCCACTCCTCCCTCTCCCCTTTCCCCATTCCCTATATCCCTATTATATCCCTCTCTCCCTCCCCTCTCCATCCTCCACTCCTCCCTCTCCCTTTCCCCCATTCTCTATATCCCTTATTATATCCCTCTCTCCCTCCCTCCATCCCCCACTCCCCTCCCTCTCCCCTTTCCCCCATTCCCCTATATCCCTTATTATATCCCTCTCTCCTCCACCCCCCACTCCTCCCTCTCCCCCTTTCCCCCATTCCCTATATCCCTTATTATATCCTCTCTCCCTCCCCCTCCATCCCCCCCCACCTCCCCTCCCCCTTTCCCCCATTCCCTATATCCCTTATTATATCCCTCTCTCTCTCCCTCCCCTCCATCCCCCCACTCCTCCCTCCCCTTTCCCCCATTCCCTATCCCTTATTATATCCCTCTCTCTCCTCCTCCCTCCATCCCCCACTCCTCCTCTCCCCTTTCCCCCATTCCCTATATCCCTTATTATATCTCTCTCCCCTCCCCCTCCATCCCCCACCCTCCCTCTCCCCTTTCCCCCATTCCCTATATCCCTTATTATATCCTCTCTCTCCCTCCCTCCATCCCCACTCCTCCCTCTCCCCTTTCCCCATTCCCTATATCCCTTATTATATCCCTCTCTCTCCCTCCCCTCCATCCCCACTCCTCCCCTCCCCTTTCCCGATATATCCCTTATTATATCCCTCTCTCCTCCCTCCCTCCATCCCCCCACTCCTCCTCCCCCTTCCCCATTCCCTATATCCCTTATTATATCCTCTCTCTCCCTCCATCCCCACTCCTCCCTCTCCCCTTTCCCCCATTCCCTATATCCCTTATTATATCCCTCTCTCTCTCCCCCTCCCTCCATCCCCCACTCCTCCCTCTCCCCTTTCCCCCATTCCTTATATCCCTTATTATATCCCTCTCTCTCTCCCTCCCTCCATCCCCCACTCCTCCCTCTCCCCTTCCCCATTCCCTATATCCCTTATTATATCCCTCTCTCTCTCTCCCTCCCTCCATCCCCCCACTCCTCCCTCTCCCCTTCCCCCATTCCCTATATCCCTTATTATATCCCTCTCTCTCCCTCCCTCCACCCCCCACTCCTCCCTCTTCCCTTTCCCCCATTCCCTATATCCCTTATTATATCCCTCTCTCTCTCTCCCTCCCTCCCCTACCCTCCCTCCCCCTTTCCCCCATTCCCTATATCCCCTCCTCTCCCTCCCTCCTCCATCCCCCACTCCTCCCTTCCCTTTCCCCCATTCCCTATATCCCTTATTATATCCCTCTCTCTCTCTCCCTCCCTCCACCCCCCACTCCTCCCTCTTCCCTTTCCCCCATTCCCTATATCCCTTATTATATCCCTCTCTCTCTCTCCCTCCCTCCATCCCCCCACTCCTCCCTCTCCCCTTTCCCCCATTCCCTATATCCCTTATTATATCCCCCTCTCTCTCCCTCCTCCATCCCCCCACTCCTCCCTCTCCCCTTTCCCCCATTCCCTATATCCCTTATTATATCCCCCTCTCTCTCTCCCTCCCTCCATCCCCCCACTCCTCCCTCTCCCCTTTCCCCCATTCCTATATCCCTTATTATATCCCTCTCTCTCTCTCCCTCCCTCCATCCCCCCACTCCTCCCTCTCCCCTTTCCCCCATTCCCTATATCCTTATTATATCCCTCTCTCTCTCTCCCTCCCTCCACCCCCACTCCTCCCTCTCCCCTTTCCCCCATTCCCTATATCCCTTATTATATCCCTCTCTCTCTCTCCCTCCCTCCATCCCCCCACTCCTCCCTCTCCCCCTTTCCCCCATTCCCTATATCCGTATTATATCCCTCTCTCTCCCTCCCTCCATCCCCCCACTCCTCCCTCTCCCCTTTCCCCCATTCCCTATATCCCTTATTATATCCCTCTCTCTCTCCCTCCCTCCATCCCCCCACTCCTCCCTCTCCCCCTTTCCCCCATTCCCTATATCCCTTATTATATCCCTCTCTCCCTCCCTCCATCCCCCACTCCTCCTCCCCTTTCCCCCATTCCCTATATCCATTATTATATCTCTCTCCTCTCTCCTCCCTCCATCCCCCACTCCTCCTCTCCCCTTTCCCCCATTCCCTATATCCCTTATTATATCCCTCTCTCTCTCTCTCCTCCCTCCATCCCCCACTCCTCCCTCTCCTTTCCCCCATTCCCTATATCCTTATTATATCCCTCTCTCTCTCCCTCCTCCATCCCCCCACTCCTCCCTTCCTTTCCCCCATTCCCTATATCCTTATTATATCCCTCTCTCTCTCCTCCCTCCATCCCCCCACTCCTCCCTCTTCCCTTTCCCCATTCCCTATATCCCTTATTATATCCCTCTCTCTGCAATCTCCTCCTCCCTCCACTCCTCCCTCCCCTTTCCCCCATTCCCTATATCCCTTATTATATCCCTCTCTCTCTCCCTCCCTCCATCCCCCACTCCCTCCCTCTCCCTTTCCCATTCCCTATATCCCTTATTATATCCCCTCTCTCTCTCCCTCCATCCCCCCACTCCTCCCTCTCCCTTTCCCCATTCCCTATATCCCTTATTATATCCCTCGCTCTCTCCCTCCCTCCATCCCTCCCTCCCTCCATCCCCCCACTCCTCCCTCTCCCCTTTCCCCCATTCCCTATATCCTTATTATATCCCTCTCTCTCTCCCTCCCTCCATCCCCCAGTCCTCCCTCTCCCTTTCCCCCCATTCCCTATATCCCTTATTATATCCCTCTCTCTCTCTCCCTCCCTCCATCCCCCCACTCCTCCCTCTCCCCCTTTCCCCATTCCCTATATCCTTATTATATCCCTCTCCTCTCCCTCCCTCCCCCCACTCCTCCCTCTCCCTTTCCCCCATTCCCTATATCCCTTATTATATCCCTCTCTCTCTCTCCCTCCCTCCATCCCCCACTCCTCCTCTCCCCTTTCCCCCATATCCCTTATTATATCTCTCTCTCTCTCCCTCCCTCCATCCCCCCACTCCTCCCTCCCCCTTTCCCCCATTCCCTATATCCCTTATTATATCCCTCTCTCTCTCTCCCTCCCTCCATCCCCCCACTCCTCCCTCTCCCCTTTCCCCCATTCCCTATATAGCGTATTATATCCCTCTCTCTCTCTCCCTCCCTCCATCCCCCCACTCCTCCCTCTCCCCTTTCCCCCATTCCCTATATCCCTTATTATATCCCTCTCTCTCTCCTTCCCTCCATCCCCCACTCCTCCCTCTCCCCTTTCCCCCATTCCTATATCCCTTATTATATCCCTCTCTCTCCCCTCCCTCCATCCCCCCACTCCTCCCTCTCCCCTTTCCCCCATTCCCTATATCCCTTATTATATCCTCTCTCCTCTCCCTCCCTCCATCCCCCCACTCCTCCCTCTCCCCTTTCCCCCATTCCCTATATATCCCGTATTATATCCCCTCTCTCTCTCCCTCCCTCCATCCCCCCACTCCTCCCTCTCCTCCCTTTCCCCCATTCCCTATATCCCTATTATATCCCTCTCTCTCTCTCCCTCCTCCATCCCCCACTCCTCCCTCTCCATCCTTCCCCCATTCCCTCCTCCATTATATCCTCTCTCTCTCTCCCTCCTCCATCCCCATCCTCCCTCTCCCTCTTCCCTTTCCCCCATTCCCTGTATCCCGTATTATATCCCTCTCCTCTCTCCCTCCCTCCCATCCCCCCACTCCTCCCTCTCCCCTTTCCCCCATTCCCTATATCCGTATTATATCCCTCCTCCATCCTTCCCTCCATCCCCCCACTCCTCCCTCTCCCCTTTCCCCCATTCCTATATCCCTTATTATATCCCTCTCTCCATCTTTCCCTCCATCCCTCCTCCTCCCTCTCCCCTTTCCCCATTCCCATCCCTTATTATATCCCTCCTCCATCCCTCCCTCCATCCCCCCTCCTCCTCCCCTCCCCTCTCCCCTTACCTCTATCCCTCTCCATCTCCTAACATCCCTCCATTCCTCCATCCCCCTCTCCCTCCTCCATCCTTCCCCATCCCTCTCCATCCTTACCTCTATCCCATCTCCATCCCTCCCTCCATCCCCCCCTCCGTCCTCCCTCTCCCCTTCCCCTCTATCCCTTTCCATCCTAACATCCTATCCCTCCTCCATCCTTCCTTCTATCCTCCTCCCATCCTTCCCTCCTATCCCTCCTCCATCCTTCCCATCCCTCCTCCATTACCTCTATCCCTCCTCCATCCTTCCCTCTATCCCTCCTCCATCCTTACCTCTATCCCTCTCTCCATCCCTCCTCCATCCCTCCTCCCTCTATCCCATCTCCATCCATCCCTCTATCCTCCTCCATCCTTCCCTCTATCCCTCCTCCATCCTCTCTATCCCTCCTCCATCCTTCCCTCTATCCCATCTCCATCCTTACCCTCTATCCCTCCTCCATCCTTCTCTATCCCTCCCCTCTATCCTTCCCCTCTCCCATCTCCATCCTTCTTCCTCTATCCCATCTCCATCCTTCCCTCTATCCCTCCTCCATCCCTCTATCCCTCCTCCCATCCTTCTCTATCCCTCTCCATCCTTCCCTCTATCCCTCCTCCATCCTTCCCTCTATCCCTGCTCCATCCTTCCCCTCTCCCATCCTCTATCATCCATCCTTACCTCTATCCCTCCTCCGTCCTTCTCTCTATCCCTCCTCCATCCTTCCCGCTATCCCTCCTCCATCCTTCCTTCTATCTCTGCTCCATCCTTCCCTCTATCCCTCCTCCATCCTTCCCTCTATCCCTCCTCCATCCTTCCCATCTCCCGTCTCCATCCTTACCTCTCCATCCCTCCCTCTATCCCTCCTCCATCCTTCCCTCTATCCCATCTCCATCCTTACCTCTATCCCTCCTCCATCCTTCCCTCTATCCCTCCTCTATCCTTCCCTCTAGCCCTCCTCCATCCTTCCCGCTATCCCGTCTCCATCCTTACCTCTATCCCATCTCCATCCTTACCTCTATCCCTCCTCCGTCCTTCTCTCTATCCCTCCTCCATCCTTCCCGCTATCCCTCCTCCATCCTTCCTTCTATCTCTGCTCCATCCTTCCCTCTATCCCTCCTCCATCCTTCCCTCTATCCCTCCTCCATCTTTCCGCTATCCCTCCATCCTTCCCTCCTCCATCCTTCCTTCTATCTCTGCTCCATCCTTCCCTCTATCCCTCCTCCATCCTTCCCTCTATCCCTCCTCCATCCTTCCCTCTATCCCTCCTCCATCCTTCCCTCTATCCCTCCTCCATCCCTCCCTCTTCTAGATCTTTGAGGTGCTGAACACACTGCTTGGGCAGGATGATGTAATCCCATGTGAAACAGCACGTCACTCTCAGAGTTGAGGATTACGGTGCTAGGCTGTAAGTGTCTCATCTTCGCCCCGGCGACTTCACAGCACTTGTCATTTCCTCTGGTGCGTGTGCCTGTGTGTGCGTGCGTGCGTGTGTGTGTGTGTGTGTGTGTTGCGGTGGGACACGTGAAGATGTTAATACAATAGTGGGTTAAGGAGCTTTAGTTGAGAACTAAATTGAGAGCCCCTCCGATGCACTTCCACTACTACGCACACACACACACACACACACACACACACACACACACACACACACACACACACACACACACACACACACACACACACACACACACATACACATACACACATACACACACGCACACGCACACGCACACGCACACACACACACACACACACACACACACACACACACACACACACATACACACACACACACACACACACACACACACACACACACACACACACACACACACACACACACACACACACACACACACACACACACACACACACACACACACACACACACACACACACACCTCTCTCGCTCAATTCCCTCCCATGATTGTCTCTTCTTCTCCCTGGCCCTTCACTCCAACAGTGGAAGCCCCCCTGGTCCATTGAGATAACGTAGCTGTTGGATGAAGTCATTAGGAATGCTTGACATTATAGAACTAGACACTATTATGGAGCTAAATGCACTACTCACTATAGAATGAAAGAGTCTGCATGGTTCAAATGGCTGTAGTATCTTTCGTTGAATGGGGACAGTGCTTGTGTAGGATCATTATTTTATTGGCAGGAATGACGGCTGGTTGAATTTGTCAGCTGGTTGTTGCCGCGGAAGTGTGGCCTCATTTCTTAGAGAATAGGCAGGTTAAATTTAGGCTGCCAATGTGTTACAAATGTGTTTTTTTCTCATGTGGTTTTCTCCCATTCTGTTTATCTACATGCACACAGTAGCTGACACTGGAACAGTTTCAACTGTCTCGACCACAGCTATGGCTGAGATGTGGTCCAGGATAGTTTTTACACATCAGTGAGTTTGCATGAAAAATCCAATTGAAGTGTCATCATAGACTAATGTCCTAATGGCCTCTGCTGTAATGTCACTACCTCTCACCTACAATAGAGAACAGTTCAAGGGCATATTATAATGCAAGCCTATGTTGTTATTTAACTAGGCAAGTCAGTTAAGATTCTTGTTTACAATGACAGCCTACCGCAGCCAAACCCAGACAACGCTGGGCCAATTGTGCACCACCCTATGGGACTCCCAATCATGGCCGGTTGTGATACAGCCTGGAATTGAACCAGGGTCTGTAGTAACGCCTCTAGCACTGAGATGCAGTACCTTAGACTGCTGCACCACTCGGGAGACATGTCTGTCAGGTGCTGAGTTCATGGTCCTACCCAACGACCCCAACAGCCCCCTTTGTATTACGTCTTTCCTCTCAGTCCGTCGACACGCTATCTCTCCTCTGCCACTGCCTTCTCTCAGCACGCCGTCGATAAGACTCCCCCCCCCGCCCTGCTCAGTAGGGAGAAACCATGGCAACTGGCCAACCTCGTGTTGACATCACAGAGCGTTAAATATAACCGCCTCACTATTCATTCCGCGATTTATCCCTGGCTCACTATAAATACATGCTTTACTCCTGATAATGGTAGCTCCACCAGGCTTGTTTGGAGGGGAGGAGGGTTAGGGGAAAGGCCTGAAAGTGTGTTTGTTCTCCCTCTCTTCCCACTCCTTCTCATTAAGGAGCCTCTATGAGATCATGCTGATCTTAATGACGATGAACTACACTAGGTCTCTTGTATTTGGAATGCAGGGGTTGTTTCAGTGTACTCTCCTTAGCATGGCAGGATATACAGTATACTTCCTGCGACATTATCTTGAGACATCCATTTGGTTAATTCTGTTGAAATTGTCTCAGCTCTGTGCCTTTGGCTCTGCAGGCTAACATAGTCAGTTGGCCCACTGGATGAGACCTGGACTCGAACACAAAAGGTCACATTTGCCGGTTTGTGTGAATATAAAGATGCTGTTGATAAGAGACTGTTTTTGTCCATCAGAAGTTCTACTGTGTTTTTGTTTTCAACAAACAGCTGAACTGGGTTGGTGAACATCAGCAGTGTGATGTCTGTGTGATATTTTCTTTGGCCGAAGCTGCATTCTAGTGTGTGGGAGAGAAAAAGAGGGTGGTGAGGAAGAGAGAGAAGGACAGGGAGAGGAAGAGAGGGAGGAATAGAGAGAGGGAGGAAGAGAGAGAGGGAGGACGAGAGAGAGGGAGAGAGGGAGAAGAGAGGGGAGGAAAGAGGGAGGAAGAGGGAGGAGAGAGAGAAGAGAGAGGGAGGAAGAGAGATGGAGGAAGAGAGAGGGAGGAAGTGGAGGGAGAAGAGAGAGGAGAGAGGAGAGATTGAGGAGAGGGGGTGTGTGGTTTGGAAGAGGAGGGGAGAGGAAGAGAGAGGGAGAGGAAGAGAGAGGGAGGAAGAGAGAAGGTTTGGAAGAGGAGGGGAGAGGAAGAGAGAGAGGGAGGAAGAGAGAGAGGGAGAGAGAGGGATTGAGAGAGAGGGAGACTGTGTGTGGTTTGGAAGAGGAAGGGGAGAGGAAGAGACTTCCTTCGTCAGGGAGAGGAAGAGATGGAGTGGAGGGAGGTCCAAGAGCAGTGTGTGTGTGTGTGTGTTTGTTGGGGGGGGTGAGGCGGTGAGGAGGTGAGGCTACCTCCTCACTAGACATTGAGAGAGAGGGAGATTGTGTGTGGTTTGGAAGATGGAGGGGGAGAGGAGTTATGGGAAATATGTGATGAAAGGGTTTCCGAGGGAGGAAGAGAGGGAGAGAGCAAACCTTTTCCCTGTGGATTGAGAGAGAGGAGACTGTGTGTGGTTTGGAAAGAGGAGGGGAGAGGAAGTCTTAATGATTATGGATCCTCAGTGTTTCATCCACGTGCTCATGAGTCGGCTGGCCTTCCAGCAGCCACTTCCTTCGTCACGGCCCTGGGGGGTCTCTGGGGGTCAGTTTAAGGTCGACCAATCACACTGAGAATCACTCATGGTAAGTGGCCTCACTTGCTCTTTAAGTGACGCTGGGCTGACTCCAATGGGATAAAGGGCCTCTGTCTGGGCAGTGTGATTATGGTGTGTGTGTGGTGTGGGGGGGGGTTCTATCCACTGTCTTAATGATTATGGATCCTCAGTGTTCTATCCACTGTGATTATGGATCCTCAGTCTGCATTTCCACAATCTATTAATCTAGTCTGGTCTCATTTGAAACCACACACACAGAGACACACAGACACACTCCTCAGTATTCCCCTCTAGTCCAGCTACCTCCTCACTAGACATCTCTGACACGCAATGGAATACACTCTCTCTCTCACTCTCTCTCTATCTCTCTCTCTCTCTCTCTCTCTCTCTCTCCTCTCTCTCTGAGTGATTACTCACCATCCTAATGGCATTTCCAATGGTACTAATGTCACTGATTGCTACTAATATAACATTTTGCTAAGACTACTGTAATTTGAGAATCGCCAAATATGTGAGGGCAGCTCAACTTGATAACAGTGCGCAACAGTAGAGTTATGGGAAATATGTGATAAAAGGGTTTCCGAGAAGCAAAGAAGGATTACAGTATATATTGGATTGATATCAAGATAAGTAGATTCGTAATCAATGGATATCAAATATTCATACTCTATTTGCAAACCTTTTCCTGTGAATACATTTTATAGACTCAGTATTCTATCTACTGTGTCTGTTGAACAATATCTCTCTCTCTGTATTCTATTACTGTGTCACAGTATTTCTACTGTGTCTTAATGATTATTCTCAGTGTTCTATCCCTCTTAATGATTTTTCAGTGTTCTATCCCTGACTCTCGCTTAATGATTATGGATCCTCAGTGTTCTATCCACAGATCCTCAGTATTCTATCTACTGTGTCCAATGATTATGGATCCTCTCTCACACTCTCTCGATATTCTGCTTCTGTCAGAACTGTCTTAGATTATGGATCCTTGTTCTATCTACAAGCTTGTATGTGGGTCTAGTGACTGGGTTCAACTACTGTGTCAAAGATGCATGCTGTGTCTGTGTCTTAATGATTATGGATCCTCAGTGTTCTATCCACTGTCTTAATGATTATGGATCCTCAGTGTTCTATCTGTGTCTTAATGATTATGGATCCTCAGTATTCTATCCACTGTCTTAATGATTATGGATCCTCAGTGTTCTATCCACTGTCCACTGTGTCTCAATGATTATGGATCCTCAGTGTTCTATCCACTGTCTCAATGATTATGGAATCCACTCAGTGTTCTATCTACTGTGTCTTAATGATTATGGATCCTCAGTATTCTATCCTACTGTGTCTTAATGATTATGGATCCTCAGTATTCTATCCACTGATTATTGTCTTAATGATGATATGGATCCTCAGTATTCTATCCACTGTGTCACTGTGTCTTAATGATTAGTGGATCCTCAGTATTCTATCCACTGTGTCTTAATGATTATAGATCCTCAGTATTCTATCTACTGTCTACTGTGTCTTAATGATTATGGATCCTCAGTATTCTATCTACTGTGTCTTAATGATTATGGATCTACTGTCTTAATGTATTCTAGTGTTCCACTGTGTCTTAATGATTATGGATCCTCAGTATGTCTATCCACTGTGTCTTAATGATTATGGATCCTCAGTATTCTATCCACTGTGTCTTAATGATTATGGATCCTCAGTATTCTATCCACTCGTCATATCTGCTTTATTTGCTCCATTCAAGTGATTATGGATTCAGTGTTTTACTGTTATTTGTTTCTTGCTAGCTACTCTGCTCACTAGTTCTTGTTGTTGAGTGAATGTGCTATAAAGTTAAACAGCTAGCTGACTGACTGCCTTAATGTGGGCTATCCCAAAAGGACCACTTTGAAAGTTGGATAATCTTATCCTGTGGAAGCTTTAAAATATCCTTGCACTTTGATTTTGAACATTCAAAGCAACTGTCTTAATGAAACGTCCATGTGTGAAACGTCCATGGCTTAAGAATTCTATCCACTGAGTGATAGGAAGCACCATCACAAGTTACCCTACGACACACAGTGCACACACCCTTAATGATTATGGCCGTTACTATGACAACTAGTGTAGCCATGTCAGAAACTGACTGCTGTCTGAACACACACAAATACGATTTGGTAACTTGTAACTTGCTGTTGACAGTCAGTATTTCAGAACCGGATTTGAAGAAAACAACAGCTGATTTGAGCTGTGTCTTTAAGGCCTGTCTTAATGGAACCTGTGAACAGGGCTTTAATCATTATGGATCATCAGTATTCCATACACTGCCTCTGCTACTTCCACTTTTAACCAGTAGCAAGGCTCAGTGTCTTTGTGTGTTGTAAAGCCTAAGGTGATTCTCTTTGGACAGAACCTCTTAGGACATCCAGACATGCAAGTTTCTAAGGAATGTGCCTTCAGTGTCCATCCCAAAAGGACAGTCTTTAAAAATAGCTTCAGCAAGCTTACAGAAGGCACGAGGCAATACAACAAGTTAGTTCTGCCCAACCAAAAAGTTACGTCATATTATGAAGAAAACAACATGTTTGAGCCTTAAGGCCTGCGGTGTGAACAGGGCTTAATCATTATGTATCCTCAGTATTCCATACACTGCCTCTGCTACTTCCACTTTTAACCAGTAGCAAGGCTTTTTGTTGGGAAATATGCATCAGATGACATTAAAATGCACTTGTGTTACGATTTTGTTTTTGTTGGGATTTTCATTAAAATGCATTTGTGTTGAAATAGCAAATGTGAGTAATCAGAGCAAAGCAAATGTATTTATATGACAACAACATAATGTGGCGCCTTTTAGGGTTTAAACCCAGGGTTTAGATATGCTTGGCCCACTGTGACACCAATCAGATCAGAGTCCAAAGACTTCTCTGTATCCTCATCATTATTACGCATCATCATTAGTCACCTCCATCACAGCCCAGAAGGACACAGAAGTCAACACAGATCCAAACAAAAGGGAAAATCAGTGTTCAGTGTTTCAATGCTGTGCATGTGAATAGAGGATGACTAACTCGTCTCGTTGTGTATTTCTATGGCGCCTGGGAAGAAGAATGCTATGACTCACACACAGGTGGTGATTTCTGAACTGGACATTGGTTTCTGCTGCGGCACGAAATGTAATGTTCTATTCATCCTCGATGCAGAAATGAATAGCCTCCATGTATGTGGGTTGGATACATCTATAGCTTACACAATGGAACTCAGTCTTTCCTCTTCCTCTTCTTCTTTTCTCTCTCTCTCTCTCTTCTCCCTCTCTTCCCTCTAGACATGTTCACACTGCAGCAGTACTAGCTGGAACCGACCCAGTTTAGCTTGGCTTGACTTTGCCTTTGACACAAAGGGTTAACCATAGAAATGGAATGACTGCAATTCTATTTCTCTGGGGTTAACGTTTCATCAGTTCCTCTGCCAATCCCTCTTCTACACTGTCTCGCTGTCACCAACAAGGTCAAAGGTAACTAAATTAAGCATTTTCTCCCCCCATCTCACCCCAGAAGGAGCACTGGGGTCCCTGTCCAAACTGGGCATGTTTAGCCTGTGGAATGCCTGGAACTCAAACATGAGATAAAGCCAATACGATCTCTGACCCCTCTGGATCCTCGGTCCAATGCTCAAGATGGTATCTGAGCTTTCATCTACCCCAGAATGGGGCCCTGTGCTGGGCTTGAGTGTAGATAGTGTAGACCCCCACCACCACCCCCCCCCATGTCCCGTTCCCCAATGCTTTGAAAAGAGTGAAAAAGCTTGGCTTCACAAGAGAGAGACAGAGAGAGAGAGAGAGAGAGAGAGAGAGAGAGAGAGAGAGAGAGAGAGAGAGAGAGAGAGAGAGAGAGAGAGAGAGAGAGAGAGAGAGAGAGAGAGAGAGAGAGAGAGCGAGAGAGACTAAACTGAGTCGGGTCCAGCTCATACTGCTGCAGTGTGAGCGTGTTGACTGCAACTCAACCACAAACACACTTCATTAACCTGACCAAACACACTTCATTAGCCTGCCCAAACACACTTTATTGGCCTGACCAAGAATGACCTATTAGGCTGACGAATGACACCCTATTAGGCTGACCAAGAATGTCCTATTAGCCTGACCAAACACACTTCATTAGCCTGACCAAACACACTTCATTAGCCTGACCAAACACACTTCATTAGCCTGACCAAACACACTTCATTAGCCTGACCAAGAATTCCCTATTAGGCTGACCAATAATGATCTATTAGGCTGACCAAGAATTCCCTATTAGGCTGACCAAGAACGCCCTATTAGAATGACCAAGAACTCCCTATTAGGCTGACCAAGAACGCCTCTATTAGGCTGACCAAGAACGCCCTATTAGGCTGACCAAGAACGCCCTGACCAAGAATTTAGGCTGACCAAGAACGCCCTATTAGGGGCTGACCAAGAATGCCCTATTAAGGCTGACCAAGAACTCCTATTAGGCTGACCAAGAACGCCCTATTAGGCTGACCAAGAACGCCTTATTAGGCTGACAAAGAGCACCCTATTAGGTTGACCATGAACGCTCTCTATTAGGGTTGACCAAGAACGCCTATTAGGCTGACCAAGAACGCCCTCATTAGGCTGACCAAGAACGCCCTATTAGGCTGACCAAGAACGCCCCATTAGGCTGACCATGAACCATTAGGCTGGACCATGAACGCCCTATTAGGCTGACCAAGAACGCCCTATTAGGCTGACCAAGAACGCCCTATTAGGCTGACCAAGAACGCCCTATTAGGCTGACCAAGAACGCCCTATTAGGCTGACCAAGAACGCCCTATTAGGCTGACCAAGAACCTATTAGGCTGACCAAGAACGCCCTATTAGGCTGACCAAGAACGCCCTATTAGGCTGACAAAGAACGCCCTATTAGGCTGACCAAGAACGCCCTATTAGGCTGACCAAGAATGCCCTATTAAGCTGACCAAGAACGCCCTATTAGGCTGACCAAGAACGCCCTATTAGGCTGACCATGAACGCCCTATTAGGCTGACCAAGAACGCCCTATTAGGCTGACCATGAACGCCCTATTAGGCTGACCATGAACACCCTATTAGGCTGACCATGAACGCCCTATTAGGCTGACCAAGAACACCCTATTAGGCTGACCAAGAACACCCTATTAGGCATTGGCAATCATCTCTCATTGAGCAGGTTAAACATCTACACACACTCTCTCCCTGACCAAAAACCTTTCTTCCAGAGCGATGAGGAATATTCCCTAGACCACCTCTCTCTCTGTGGGTATACTGCCTACGTATGCAATCATACCTCAGACCTCATAGATAATTGCCTGGATCTTGGATATTGGCTACTCGCTAACATGCCATGGCTTTACGTTGAGCTTTCCTATACCCCGGTTAAACATCGCAAAATTGCATTTCGGGAGCCCGGAGGCTCATTGAAAATCCTCAGGAATAATGTTTGACGCTTCCCCCCTGATCACATAAATATATATGAGAAGCTTGACTGGCACAAGATAGAGATACAGACACTTAAGTGAGTGAGATGGTTGATAGTTGGTTGGTTGTCAGCATTAGCAGGCTGCAGTGAAAGTTACTGCTGTTCTAGTTCTGAAACTGGACTGTCTGACTGTATTTAAGCATTTGCTTCCTCCATCCTTGTTTCCACAACTCCTGGCCTCCTCTCAAACCTCATTGCTGGAGGAAATCCAGGGAGGGACTTTGGATTCTCTGTTCCAATGCGATTAGAAAGAGAGGAATTGAGGAAACAAGGACAGAGGAAACAAGGATATGGCGGCTAGTAACATTTTCCTGGGAGTGACTGTCCTATTCCACCTCTGTTGAATTAACAGGTCTATTCCAGCCCACCAGCAGATCCACAATCCCAGCTCCTGTCATGCTGTTTTAAAGGACACCGTACTATAGCTGGGGATTATTGCTAAACTCTCTTGGTAGTACTGTACTCTAAACGCTCTCTTCCCTCTCCCTCTCCATCTCTCTCTCTCTCTCTCTCTCTCTCTCTCTCTCTCTCTCTCTCTCTCCCACCTGTCCCTCACAATGACATATCACCATGCTGTCCTCCCCCCTTGTACACTCTCCTGTCTGTCCATCTAAAAACAGACAGATCCCTCATCCCTGCAGAGAGCCCAGGTGAGTGAGTGAGAGAAACACAGAGAGTCAGGCAGAGTCAGGCAGAGAAAGGAGAAACACAGAGTCAGGCAGAGAGGAGAAACACAGAGAGTCAGGCAGAGAGAGGGAGAAACAGAAACAGAGAAACAATGGAGAAACAGAGAAACCAAGAGGGAGAGAAGGGAGTAAAAAATATAGAGAGGAATGCATTATGACTGGAGAAGGTTCTAGACCTCACAGGGAGAGGGAGAAGGAGAGGGAGAAAGAAGGGAGGAGAAAAGCAGGGTCCCCATGGTGTTCCAGACCGAGGCAGGGCGTTAATAAAAGCCTATCAGACATCTCTCTCCTAGAGGACACAGTACAGGCATGCACCGAGACACCACAAATAGCTTCCACTGAAAGGAACAACTGGCCGGCTAATGTGTTCCCCAAGACAGACAGGGTGAGGGAGAGAGAGAGAAAGAGAGGGACAAAGGGAGCAAGGAGATAGACAGGTGGAAAAAGAAGGAGAGAGAACATGGGGAGAGAAAGAGAGAGAGAGAACATGGGGGGGAGAGAAAGAGAGAGAGAACATGGGGGAGAGAGAAAGAGAGAGAGAACATGGGGGAGAGAGAAAGAGAGAGAGAGTACATGGGGGAGAGAGAAAGAGGGTGAGGGAACATGGGGAAGAGAGAAAGAGGGAGAGAGAAAGAGGAAAACATGGGGAGAGGAGAGAGAAGAGGACGTGGGGGAGAGAGAGCAAGTAGAACATGGCAGAGTGGGGGAGAGAGAGAAAGAGGTTAATCTTTAGAGAACATTGAGAGAAAGAGGGAGAGAGAAAGAGGGAATGTACTTTACTGTAATCTGTATTTATTCAAATGGTGCGTGTGTATGTGTGCGTGTTTTTGTGTGTGTTTGTTTGCATCTGTATTTATTCAAATGGTGCGTGTGTATGTGTGCGTGTTTTTGTGTGTGTTTGTTTGCATCTGTGTGTGTGTGTGTGTGTGTGTGTGTGTGTGTGTGTGTGTGTGTGTGTGTGTGTGTGTGTGTGTGTGTGTGTGTGTGTGTGTGTGTGTGTGTGTGTGTGTGTGTGTGTGTGTGTGTGTGTGCGTGTATGTGCCTGCCTGTTTCTGAGTGTGTGTGTATGCGCAGGTACCCCTGGGTGTGTGAGGTATGCTGCTGACCCTACAATGTCATAGCCAGACACAGCAGAGCTATGAGCCTGACCAGTCCCTCCTCGGTGCCAGACACGGCAGAGCTATGAGCCTGACCAGTCCCTCCTCGGTGCCAGACACGGCAGAGCTATGAGCCTGACCAGTCCCTCCTCGGTGCCAGACACGGCAGAGCTATGAGCCTGACCAGTCCCTCCTCGGTGCCAGACACGGCAGAGCTATGAGCCTGACCAGTCCCTCCGGTGCCAGACACGGCAGAGCTATGAGCCTGACCAGTCCCTCCTCGGTGCCAGACACAGCAGAGCTATGAGCATGACCAGTCCCTCCTCGGTGCCAGACACAGCAGAGCTATGAGCCTGACCAGTCCCTCCTCGGTGCCAGACACAGCAGAGCTATGAGCATGACCAGTCCCTCCTCGGTGCCAGACACGGCAGAGCTATGAGCCTGACCAGTCCCCCCTCGGTGCCAGACACAGCAGAGCTATGAGCCGGACCAGTTCCTCCTCGGTGCCAGATACAGCAGAGCTATGAGCCTGACCAGTCCCTCCTCGGTGCCAGATACAGCAGAGCTATGAGCCTGACCAGTCCCTCCTCGGTGCCAGACACAGCAGAGCTATGAGCCTGGCCAGTTCCTCCTCGGTGCCAGACACGGCAGAGCTATGAGCCTGAACAGTCCCTCCTCGGTGCCAGACACGGCAGAGCTATGAGCCTGACCAGTCCCTCCTCGGTGCCAGACACGGCAGAGCTATGAGCCTGACCAGTCCCTCCTCTGTGCCAGACACGGCAGAGCTATGAGCCTGACCAGTCCCTCCTCGGTGCCAGACACAGCAGAGCTATGAGCCTGACCAGTCCCTCCTCTGTGCCAGACACGGCAATGTTATGGAGCCTCCCCTAATAGGTGAAAGCTTTACACACCACACTATATTATTCTCAATCTGAGGTCCCCGCTTGTTAAAAATAACAGACCAAGTGAGACCAAGGGTTTGACATTTCCAGACCAGGGTATCCCCTTGTTTGTGACCTTTACTGATATGTGATTCTCTATTCTCAGATGATTTAAACCAGGGTGAGGCTCACCAGTCCCTTATGCCTGAAAATAACCATGAAGGTGCCAGACACAAAAAGGAGGGAGGGTGCTGATATTTCCAGACCAGGGTATGAGCCCCTTTTTTCTCCAAACAGGAAAATCCCTGCTAACATACATACTGTAATCCCTGCTAACATACATACTGTAATCCCTGCTAGCATACATACTGTAATCCCTGCTAGCATACATACTGTAAAACCCTGCTAGCATACATACTGTAATCCCTGCTAGCATACATACTGTAATCCCTGCTAGCATACATACTGTAATCCCTGCTAGCATACATACTGTAATCCCTGCTAGCATACATACTGTAAAACCCTGCTAGCATACATACTGTAAACCCCTGCTAACATACATACTGTAATCCCTGCTAGCATACATACTGTAAAACCCTGCTAGCATACAGACTGTAAAACCCTACTAGCATACATACTGTAAACCCTTGCTAACATACATACTGTAATCCCTGCTAACATACATACTGTAAAACCCTGCTAGCATACATACTGTAATCCCTGCTAGCATACATACTGTAAAACCCTGCTAGCATACATACTGTAAACCCCTGCTAACATACATACTGTAATCCCTGCTAGCATACATACTGTAAAACCCTGCTAGCATACAGATTGTAAACCCTGCTAGAATACACACTGTAAAACCCTGCTAGCATACATACTGTAAAACCGTGCTAGCATACACACTGTAAAACCCTGCTAGCATACACACTGTAAAATCCTGCTAGCATACACACTGTAAAACCCTGCTAGCATACAGACTGTATAACCCTGCTAGCATACATACTGTAAAACCCTGCTAGCATACATACTGTAAAACCCTGCTAGCATACATACTGTAAAACCCTGCTAGCATACATACTGTAAAACACTGCTAGCATACAGACTGTAAAACCCTGCTAGCATACATACTGTAAAACCCTGCTAGCATACACACTGTAAAACCCTGCTAGCATACATACTTTAATGACTTTTGCTCAACTGCAAAAAATGTGTGTTTATATTTCAGAGTTTGTGAAAAGGAGGCAGTTAAATACAATTTAAGGGGCTTTATTGACATAGGAAACATATGTTTACATTACCAAAGCAAGTGAAACGGATAAACAAAAGTGAAATAAACAACACAAAAGTGAACAGTAAGTATTACACTCACAAGTAATAATAGTATAATAGACATTTCAAATGTCATATTATGTCTCTCTCTCTCTCTCTCTCTCTACCTCTCTCTCTCTCTCTCTCTCTCTGTCTCTCTCTCTCTCTCTCCCTCTCTCTCTGTCTGTCTCTCTCTCTCGCACGCTCTGAGGATTTCCCTCTTGCTGTTAGCACAGCTGTCTCACCAACTGTGTCTTTTCTTTCTGTCAAGAGGCACCTCAGCCGTTTGTCATTGACGTTTCCATGGCAAAATGTGGCATCAGGAGTAATACAGTTACTTAAAAAATAAAATGATATTGTTTCTTCTGTAGGTTTAGTCCACTAATAGTAAGGACAGTTTAGTTGTGGGAACGTTGTGGGAACGTTTTGGGGAAGTTGGGGGATTCCAAGACTGAATTTCAGACTTCCCAGCTTCTGTGATATCAAAGCTGGGTATCAGAACTTGAAATGTGAGTCAGATATCCCCAGCCGGTGACCGTCTGTCCATCCTCCTCGTGATTCACTCTGTTCCAAGTTATGTCACCGATGTCTTGGTAAAGGTTAGGAACTACTAGAAATAGTAACAGACTTACACAGTCGGATTGGAAAATCCTTAAGATGTTTAGCCCCCTAACTTGTCACTGGTGACTTTTAGGTATCTACCTCGATCTGTGTGCGGGGACATTTAGGCGACATTGTCTTAGCATTTAGCCTCTTCATAATGCTCCTATCAATCTGGTTTGCACTGGTGCAGAGAGGTGAGGAAAACTCCAGAAAATATCAGATATGTTTCAGAGCCTGACTAGGTTAGAATGGTCCCATTGAATTGTCCTCTCAGGAGGGGCATTGATTTCCCTTTCAAATGTTTTTTTTACTGTGCATGTTATCCACTGCATGTGCTTCATCATGTTGGTTGATGTGTCTGCGTGTGGGAGGTAGTTCCCCATCACTGAATAAGCGTGTATCCTTTGTGTGTGTGAGGTAGGCTTCCCTGGTCGTTTCCATGGTTTCTGTTGACTTCAAGGCCAATGTGTGTGTGTGTGTGTGTGTGTGTGTGTGTGTGTGTGTGTGTGTGTGTGTGTGTGTGTGTGTGTGTGTGTGTGTGTGTGTGTGTGTGTGTGTGTGTGTGTTGTGTGTGTGTGACTGTGCATGTGTGCATGTTTGCCTGTTTGATTGCCTGTGTGTGTTTAAGTTTGTGTATGCCTGTGTGTTTTTAAGTTTGTATATGCCCGTGTGTGTGTGCCTGTGTCTGTGTCTGTGTGTGACCATATACCCAGGCTCACTGTCAGAGGAGGGTTGCTTCTCTTCCATTTCCAACTGCCCTCCTTAACCATACTGCCTGCGTCTTTGTGTCATGGAAAACCCCTGTTATTTAAACATCATTCTGTGGATCAGTCAGATATGATAGAATAAGATATACAGGCCAGATTACTCACACACTCACTCACACACACACACACACTCATACACACTCACACACACACACACAAACACACACTCACACACACACACTCACTCACACTCAAACACCTATACCTTGGAATCAGCAGAAACCACAAAAACGAACAGGGAAACCACTGGTGACACTACCTCACCGTATAGACTGCAGAGGCAGCCTGTGTTGTGTTCCATTAGACTTCAGAATACAGAGTAGTCTCTGGGTCACCCTGACACCTTGGTCATGTAAGCAGTGTAACAAAGGATGCATTTTCCCAGCCAGTGGAAACCTCCCGTCATCGTTCCACTAGCAGGTGGCAGGTTATCCTCGGAAATAAAGTGTGACTGTGTGTCCATTTAGGATGACGGCAGGTGGATGATTGATATTTGATGGGATGATAGGAGTTTGTGTTGTTAACGGAATGTGACTGGCAGAACGGGTGTTGTGGAGGATGAGGGCTGCAGTAGGTATCTCAGATAGAGGGGAGTGAGGCCTGTCTGTCTGCCTGTCTGCTTGTCTGCCTGTCTGTCTTTCTACATGTCTGGGTCCCCAAAGCACACACATCCCTGGGTCGCGCCTCCTTTCAGTTTGCTGCAGCAAGTGACTTGAACGAGCTGCAAGAAACACTCAAACTGGACCGTTTTATCTCCATCTCTTCATTCAAAGACTCAATCATGGACACTCTTACTGACAGTTGTCGTTGCTTGGCTTAATGTATTGGTTTTCTCTACCTTCTTGCCCTTTGTGCTGTTGTCTGTGCCCAATATGTTTGTACCATGTTTTTTACTGCTACCATGTTGTGCTGCTGCCATGTTGTGTTGTTGCCATGTTGTGTTGCTACCATGCTGTGTTTTCATGTGTTTCTGTCGTGCTATGTTGTTGTCTTAGGTCTCTCTTTATCAGAGATCAAGGTAAGACCCTGATGCAGACTGTCGAAGTAACAGTGTTTAATGTTCCAACGGAGACAAGCAGTAGACAGGTCAAGGCAGGCTGAGGTCGGTAATCCAGAGACAAGCAGTAGACAGGTCAAGGCAGGCAGAGGTCAGTAAACCAGAGACAAGCAGTAGACAGGTCAAGGCAGGCTGAGGTCGGTAATCCAGAGACAAGCAGTAGACAGGTCAAGGCAGGCTGAGGTCGGTAATCCAGAGACAAGGAGTAGACAGGTCAAGGCAGGCTGAGTCGGTAATCCAGAGACAAGCAGTAGACAGGTCAAGGCAGGCTGAGGTCGGTAAACCAGAGACAAGCAGTAGACAGGTCAAGGCAGGCTGGTCGGTAATCCAGAGACAAGCAGTAGACAGGTCAAGGCAGGCTGAGGTCGGTAAACCAGAGACAAGCAGTAGACAGGTCAAGGCAGGCTGAGGTCGGTAATCCAGAGACAAGCAGTAGACAGGTCAAGGCAGGCTGAGGTCGGTAATCCAGAGACAAGCAGTAGACAGGTCAAGCAGGCTGGTCGGTAATCCAGAGACAAGGAGTAGACAGGTCAAGGCAGGCTGAGGTCGGTAAACCAGAGACAAGGAGTAGACAGGTCAAGGCAGGCTGAGGTCGGTAAACCAGAGACAAGGAGTAGACAGGTCAAGGCAGGCTGAGGTCGGTAATCCAGAGACAAGCAGTAGACAGGTCAAGGCAGGCTGAGGTCGGTAATCCAGAGACAAGGAGTAGACAGGTCAAGGCAGGCTGAGGTCGGTAAACCAGAGACAGGGTGAGTAGACAGGTCAAGGCAGGCTGAGGTCGGTAAACCAGAGACAAGGAGTAGACAGGTCAAGGCAGGCTGGTCGGTAATCCAGAGACAAGCAATAGACAGGTCAAGGCAGGCTGAGGTCGGTAATCCAGAGACAAGCAATAGACAGGTCAAGGCAGGCTGAGGTCGGTAATCCAGAGACAAGCAGTAGACAGGTCAAGGCAGGCTGAGGTCGGTAATCCAGAGACAAGCAGTAGACAGGTCAAGGCAGGCTGAGGTCGGTAATCCACGGACAAGCAATAGACAGTCAAGGCAGGCTGAGGCCGGCAAACCAGAGACAAGCAGTAGACAGGTCAAGGCAGGCTGAGGTCGGTAATCCAGAGACAAGCAGTAGACAGGTCAAGGCAGGCTGAGGTCGGTAATCCAGAGACAAGCAATAGACAGGTCAAGGCAGGCTGAGGTCGGTAAACCAGAGACAAGCAGTAGACAGGTCAAGGCAGGCTGAGGTCGGTAATCCAGAGACAAGCAGTAGACAGGTCAAGGCAGGCTGAGGTCGGTAAACCAGAGACAAGCAATAGACAGGTCAAGGCAGGCTGAGGTCGGTAAACCAGAGACAAGCAGTAGACAGGTCAAGGCAGGCTGAGGTCGGTAAACCAGAGACAAGCAGTAGACAGGTCAAGGCAGGCTGAGGTCGGTAATCCAGAGGGAGGCAGAGGTACAGGTCGGCAGGCTGAGGTCGGTAATCCAGAGGGAGGCAGAGGTACAGGTCGGCAGGCTGAGGTCGGTAATCCAGAGGGAGGCAGAGGTACAGGTCGGCAGGCTGAGGTCGGTAATCCAGAGGGAGGCAGAGGTACAGGTCAAGGCAGGCTGAGGTCGGTAATCCAGAGGGAGGCAGAGGTACAGGTCAAGGCAGGCTGAGGTCGGTAATCCAGAGGGAGGCAGAGGTACAGGTCAAGGCAGGCTGAGGTCGGTAATCCAGAGGGAGGCAGAGGTACAGGTCAAGGCAGGCTGAGGTCGGTAATCCAGAGGGAGGCAGAGGTACAGGTCGGCAGGCAGGATCAGGTTCGGGGGCAGGCAGAGGGGTCAGGCAGGCAGCTCAGAGACAGGACAGGCAAGGGTCAAGACCGGGAGGAATAGCATAAAGGAATAGATGCAGGAGTACTGAAAACACGCTGGTTGACTTGAAAAAACATACAAGACGAACTGGCAACAAACAGACAGAGAAAACAGTTATTAATACACAGGGGAATTGAGAAGACAGGCATACCTCGGAGGGTGTGTGACAAGTACAAGACAAAGGGAGTAGATCAGGTAGTGTAGTGTTATGGTGTTGTGATGTGTGTTTTGTCCTATACTTTTCATTTTGAATCCCAGCCCCCATCCCTGGAGGTGGCCATCCCCGGAGGTGGCCTCCTGTTAGGCCGTCATTGTAAATAGCCTAGTTAACTATAGGTTACATTTAAAAAAACACCCTGACCTCAGTTCATCACCAACACCCTGACCTTAGTTCATCACCTACACCCTGACCTCAGTTCATCACCTACACCCTGACCTCAGTTCATCACCTTCACCCTGACCTCAGTTCATCACCTACACCCTGACCTCAGTTCATCACCTACACCCTGACCTCAGTTCATCACCTTCACCCTGACCTCAGTTCATCACCTACACCCTGACCTCAGTTCATCACCTTCACCCTGACCTCAGTTCATCACCTTCACCCTGACCTCAGTTCATCACCTACACCCTGACCTCAGTTCATCACCTTCACCCTGACCTCAGTTCATCACCTACACCCTGACCTCAGTTCATCACCTTCACCCTGACCTCAGTTCATCACCTTCACCCTGACCTCAGTTCATCACCTACACCCTGACCTCAGTTCATCACCTACACCCTGACCTCAGTTCATCACCTACACCCTGACCTCAGTTCATCACCTACACCCTGACCTTAGTTCATTACCTACACCCTGACCTCAGTTCATTACCTACACCCTGACCTCAGTTCATCACCTTCACCCTGACCTCAGTTCATCACCTACACCCTGACCTCAGTTCATTACCTTCACCCTGACCTCAGTTCATCACACATTTCACCCATAATGATCAACTCCCAGAAAAGGGATGAAAAAGTGACTCATAATCCCTCAGTAGGACGTTGATCATCAGGTCTGTTTATCGGTACAGTGACGTGATGTGGCTAGGCAGCAGTCCCATGGTGGCTTGCTGGCTGCTCTCTGCTGGGACGCTGAGAGGACCATCCCTTCTGCCCAGCCATGACATAATGGTCACAGTGCTGCATGGCCTCATCAGCCTGACATTGCCCTCTGTACAGTATCAGCATCCCTAGAGGACCAAAGGCTGAAGTGCTTTTTCATATTCTACTTGGAAACAAGTACAAGGTGCTTTCCTATTGGTTGAAATCTGTTTCGAGATGCTTTCCTATTGGTTGAAATGGGTTTTGAATATTTGAGATTTTTTCCTATTGGATGATATCCTGCTTAAGTATTTGTGATTCTTTCCTATTGGTTGAAGTGGGTTTGGGATGTTTGAGATGCTTTCCTATTGGATGATGTCCTGCGTAAGTATTTGCGATGCTTTCCTATTGGTTGAAATTGTTTGCAAGTAATTGTGCTTGGATACTCGCTGAGATCTGTTTCAAGCAAGTATTCAAGGTGGTTTCATGTTTTGGCGAATGAGACATACAGAACTACTAGTGCTGCTTCAATAGGGAATGTATTGCCCTTTTAAATAGGAATCATTGGGGATGCTTCAATAGGCGGTGTATTGCCCTTTTAAATAGGAATCATTCGCGATGCTATTTAGTAGGTAAATACATCCCTTCTAGTGAAATGGGAAGCTATTGGTGCTGTGTGTATCCAGTGGGTATTCGAACCCTTGTAATTCCTGGCATTGGTGCTGCTTCAATAGGTAGATGGCAGCCAGCCGATTGACTGGGAGGAGGAATTGGAGCTGTTTTATTGTGGTAAACAGGCTGTGCTGCAGAGATAGCACTGAGGCCATTTACCCAGATGACACTGAGCTGATGATAGCCAGGCACACACTGGAGCTCTCTGCCCGAGCAGGCGGCATGCATACATACATTCATG
Source organism: Oncorhynchus masou masou (assembly GCF_036934945.1). Taxonomy (NCBI): domain Eukaryota; kingdom Metazoa; phylum Chordata; class Actinopteri; order Salmoniformes; family Salmonidae; genus Oncorhynchus; species Oncorhynchus masou. Next base: position 1,703 of record NW_027011137.1, on the reverse strand, counting down.
CATGCAGATGCTCACACACACAGGATTGAAAATGCACACTCACACACACTAACGCTCTCACACGCACACTGCCTGTCCTCTCTCTCAGCCACCACTCACTCAATCCTCAGTCCCACTGTCCTCCATGTTCTGAGTCTCTCTACCTTTTCTCCATTCCAGAATAACGCACCTCAGTGCCACTGGAGATATCATAAACCACAACGCAACACAACGTAATCAAATGTCATCACAATACATCTGAATGTAAACCCTTCAAATACGGTTTTAGTTTGGGGCAGTTCAGAGTTCATTTCGTTTTTTTGGCGGGTCATTATCTGTGTCCTATTTGTGCTGGCGGTTGGATATTGGGGAGGATGACCTCATGTCACAAGACAGCTGCCATCATCCACCAGACTGCTTATGATACAGAGCCACTCTAGACTTAGTACGCTGGGTTGTAGAATGGCCGGGACTGAGGAGTGATACCGTGGTTAATAAACCAGTGTGATTACTTACTGAGTGTAGGAGTGATGCCGTGGTTAAACCAGTGTGATTACTTACTGAGTGTAGTAGTGACCGGTGTGATTACTTACTGAGTGTAGGAGTGATGCTGTGGTTAAACCAGTGTGATTATGTAATAAGTGTAGGAGTGATGCTGTGGTTAATCCAGTGTGATTACATAATGAGTGTAGGAGTGACACTGTGTTTAAACCAGTGTGATTATGTAATGAGTGTAGGAGTGATGCTGTGGTTAAACCAGTGTGATTATGTAATGAGTGTAGGAGTGATGCTGTGGTTAAACCAGTGTGATTATGTAATGAGTGTAGGAGTGATGCTGTGGTTAAACCAGTGTGATTATGTAATGAGTGTAGGAGTGATGCTGTGTTTAAACCAGTGTGATTATGTAATAAGTGTAGGAGTGATGCTGTGGTTAAACCAGTGTGATTATGTAATGAGTGTAGGAGTGATGCTGTGGTTAAACCAGTGTGATTATGTAATGAGTGTAGGAGTGATGCTGTGGTTAAACCAGTGTGATTACATAATGAGTGTAGGAGTGATGCTGTGGTTAATCCAGTGTGATTATGTAATGAGTGTAGGAGTGATGCTGTGGTTAAACCAGTGTGATTATGTAATGAGTGTAGGAGTGATGCTGTGGTTAAACCAGTGTGATTACTTAATGAGTGTAGGAGTGATGCTGTGGTTAAACCAGTGTGATTATATAATGAGTGTAGGAGTGACGCTGTGTTTAAACCAGTGTGATTACGTAATGAGTGTAGGAGTGATGCTGTGGTTAAACCAGTGTGATTATGTAATGAGTGTAGGAGTGATGCTGTGTTTAAACCAGTGTGATTATGTAATGAGTGTAGGAGTGACACTGTGTTTAAACCAGTGTGATTATGTAATAAGTGTAGGAGTGATGCTGTGGTTAAACCAGTGTGATTACATAATGAGTGTAGGAGTGATGCTGTGGTTAATCCAGTGTGATTACATAATGAGTGTAGGAGTGATGCTGTGGTTAAACCAGTGTGATTACTTAATGAGTGTAGGAGTGATGCTGTGGTTAAACCAGTGTGATTACAGAATGAGTGTAGGAGTGATGCTGTGGTTAAACCAGTGTGATTACATAATGAGTGTATGAGTGATGCTGTGGTTAAACCAGTGTGATTATGTAATGAGTGTAGGAGTGATGCTGTGTTTAAACCAGTGTGATTATGTAATGAGTG
>NW_027011136.1:0-26022 GCF_036934945.1 Oncorhynchus masou masou | reverse complement strand
GTACACAGTAGACTCTAACAAAGCAAGGTTACATGTAACGCTATACACAGTAGACTCTAACAAAGCAAGGTTACATTTAACACTATACACAGTAGACCTTGTAACAAGGCAGGGTTACATTTAACACTGTACACAGTAGACTCTAACAAAGCAAGGTTACATTTAACACTATACACAGTAGACCTTGTAACAAGGCAGGGTTACATTTAACACTGTACACAGTAGACTCTAACAAAGCAAGGTTACATTTAACACTATACACGGTAGACTGTAGACTGTAACAAAGCAAGGTTACATTTAACACTATACACAGTAGACTGTAACAAAGCAGGGTTGCATTTAACACTATACACAGTAGACTGTAACAAAGCAGGGTTACATTTAACACTATACACAGTAGACTGTAACAAAGCAAGGTTACATTTAACACTATACACAGTAGACTTTATAACAAAGCAAGGTTACATTTAACACTATACACAGTAGACTGTAACAAAGCAGGGTTACATTTAACACTGTACACAGGAGACTAACAAAGCAGGGTTATGTTTAACACTATACACAGTAGACTGTAACAAAGCAGGGTTACATTTAACACTATAAACAGTAGACTTTATAACAAAGCAAGGTTACATTTAACACTATACACAGTAGACTGTAACAAAGCGAGGTTACAATTAACACTATACACAGTAGACTGTAACAAAGCAAGGTTACATTTAACACTATACACAGTAGACTGTAACAAAAGCAGGGTTACATTTAACACTATACACAGTAGACTTTATAACAAGGCAGGGTTACATTTAACACTATACACAGTAGACTGTAACAAAGCAGGGTTACATTTAACACTATACACAGTAGACTGTAACAAAGCAAGGTTACATTTAACACTATACACAGTAGACTGTAACAAAGCAGGGTTACATTTAACACTATACACAGTGAACTGTAACAAAGCAGGGTTACATTTAACACTATACACAGTAGACTGTAACAAAGCAGTTTACAATTAACACTATACACAGTAGACTGTAACAAAGCAAGGTTACATTTAACACTATACACAGTAGACTGTAACAAAGCAGGGTTACATTTAACACTATACACAGTAGACTTTATAACAAGGCAGGGTTACATTTAACACTATACACAGTAGACTGTAACAAAGCAGGGTTACATTTAACACTATACACAGTAGACTGTAACAAAGCAAGGTTACATTTAACACTATACACAGTAGACTGTAACAAAGCAAGGTTACATTTAACACTATACACAGTAGACTGTAACAAAGCAGGGTTACATTTGACAATATACACAGTAGACTGTAACAAAGCAAGGTTACATTTCACACTATACACAGTAGACTGTAACAAAGCAGGGTTACATTTAACACTAAATACAGTAGACTGTAACAAAGCAAGGTTACATTTAACACTATACACAGTAGACTTTGTAACAAAGCAGGGTTACATTTAACACTATACACAGTGGACTGTAACAAAGCAGGGTTACATTTGACACTATACACAGTAGACTTTGTAACAAAGCAGGGTTACATTTAACACTATACACAGTAGACTGTAACACAGCAAGGTTACATTTAACACTATACACAGTAGACTGTAACAAAGCAAGGTTACATTTAACACTATACACAGTAGACTGTAACAAAGCAGGGTAACATTTAACACTATACACAGTAGACTTTATAACAAAACAGGGTTACATTTAACACTATACACAGTAGACTGTAACAAAGCAGGGTTACATTTAACACTATACACAGTAGACTGTAACAAAGCAAGGTTACATTTAACACTATACACAGTAGACTGTAACAAAGCAGGGTTACATTTAACACTATACACAGTAGACTGTAACAAAGCAGGGTTACATTTAACACTATACACAGTAGAATGTAACAAAGCAGGGTTACAATTAACACTATACACAGTAGACTGTAACAAAGCAAGGTTACATTTAACACTATACACAGTAGACTGTAACAAAGCAGGGTTACATTTAACACTATACACAGTAGACTTTATAACAAGGCAGGGTTACATTTAACACTATACACAGTAGACTGTAACAAAGCAGGGTTACATTTAACACTATACACAGTAGACTGTAACAAAGCAAGGTTACATTTAACACTATACACAGTAGACTGTAACAAAGCAAGGTTACATTTAACACTATACACAGTAGACTGTAACAAAGCAGGGTTACATTTGACAATATACACAGTAGACTGTAACAAAGCAAGGTTACATTTCACACTATACACAGTAGACTGTAACAAAGCAGGGTTACATTTAACACTAAACACAGTAGACTGTAACAAAGCAAGGTTACATTTAACACTATACACAGTAGACTTTGTAACAAAGCAGGGTTACATTTAACACTATACACAGTGGACTGTAACAAAGCAGGGTTACATTTGACACTATACACAGTAGACTTTGTAACAAAGCAGGGTTACATTTAACACTATACACAGTAGACTGTAACACAGCAAGGTTACATTTAACACTATACACAGTAGACTGTAACAAAGCAAGGTTACATTTAACACTATACACAGTAGACTGTAACAAAGCAGGGTAACATTTAACACTATACACAGTAGACTTTATAACAAAACAGGGTTACATTTAACACTATACACAGTAGACTGTAACAAAGCAGGGTTACATTTAACACTATACACAGTAAACTGCAACAAAGCAGGGTTAAATTTAACACTGTACACAGTAGACTCTAACAAAGCAAGGTTACATTTAACACTATACACAGTAGACTCTAACAAAGCAAGTTTACATTTAACACTATACACAGTAGACCTTGTAACAAGGCAGGGTTACATTTAATGCTATACACAGTAGACTGTAACAAAGCAGGGTAACATTTAACACTATACACAGTAGACTTTATAACAAAACAGGGTTACATTTAACACTATACACAGTAGACTTTGTAACAAAGCAAGGTTACATTTAACACTATACACAGTAGACTGTAACAAGGCAGGGTTACATTTAACACTGTACACAGTAGACAAACAAAGCAAGGTTACATTTAACACTATACACAGTAGACTGTAACAAGGCAGGGTTACATTTAACACTGTACACAGTAGACTGTAACAAGGCAGGGTTACATTTAACACTGTACACAGTAGACAAACAAAGCAAGGTTACATTTAACACTATACACAGTAGACTGTAACAAGGCAGGGTTACATTTAACACTATACACAGTAGACTAACAAAGCAGGGTTATGTTTAACACTATAAACAGTAGACTGAAACAAAGCAGGGTTACATTTAATACTATACACAGTAGACTTTGTAACAAGGCAGGGTTACATTTAACACTATACACAGTAGACTTTGTAACAAAGCAGGGTTACATTTAACACTGTACACAGTAGACTCTAACAAAGCAAGGTTACATTTAATACTATACACAGTGAGCGTTGTAACAAGGCAGGGTTACATTTAACACTATACACAGTAGACTTTGTAACAAAGCGGGGTTACATTTAACACTGTACACAGTAGACTCTAACAAAGCAAGGTTACATTTAACGCTATACACAGTAGACTGTAACAAAGCAGGGTTACATTTAACACCTATACACAGTAGACTTTGTAACAAAGCAAGGTTACATTTAACACTGTACACAGTAGACTAGCAAAGCAAGGTTACATTTAACACTATACACAGTAGACTCTAACAAAGCAAGGTTACATTTAACACTGTACACAGTAGACTCTATCTAACAAAACAAGGTTACATTTTAACACTATACACAGTAGACTGTAACAAAGCAGCGTTACATTTAACATTATACACAGTAGACTTTGTAACAAGGCAGGGTTACATTTAACACTATACACAGTAGACTCTAACAAAACAGGTTACATGCTTGCTATACGCAGTAGACTCTAACAAAGCAAGGTTACATTTAACACTATACACAGTAGACCTTGTAACAAGGCAGGGTTACATTTAACACTGTACACAGTAGACTCTAACAAAGCAAGTTTACATTTAACACTATACACAGTAGACCTTGTAACAAGGCAGGGTTACATTTAACACTGTACACAGTAGACTCTAACAAAGCAAGGTTATATTTAACACTATACATGGTAGACTGTAGACTGTAACAAAGCAAGGTTACATTTAACACTATACACAGTAGACTGTAAAAAAGCAGGGTTGCATTTAACACTATACACAGTAGACTGTAACAAAGCAGGAGTTACATTTAACACTATACACAGTAGACTGTAACAAAGCAGGGTTACATTTAACACTATACACAGTAGACTGTAACAAAGCAGGGTTACATTTAACACTATACACAGTGAACTGTAACAAAACAGTTACATTTAACACTATACACAGTAGACTTTGTAACAAAGCAAGGTTACATTTAACACTATACACAGTAGACTGTAACAAGGCAGGGTTACATTTAACACTGTACACAGTAGACAAACAAAGCAAGGTTACATTTAACACTATACACAGTAGACTGTAACAAGGCAGGGTTACATTTAACACTGTACACAGTAGACTGTAACAAGGCAGGGTTACATTTAACACTGTACACAGTAGACAAACAAAGCAAGGTTACATTTAACACTATACACAGTAGACTGTAACAAGGCAGGGTTACATTTAACACTATACACAGTAGACTAACAAAGCAGGGTTATGTTTAACACTATAAACAGTAGACTGAAACAAAGCAGGGTTACATTTAATACTATACACAGTAGACTTTGTAACAAGGCAGGGGTTACATTTAACACTATACACAGTAGACTTTGTAACAAAGCAGGGTTACATTTAACACTGTACACAGTAGACTCTAACAAAGCAAGGTTACATTTAATACTATACATTAGTAGACGTTGTAACAAGGCAGGGTTACATTTAACACTATACACAGTAGACTTTGTAACAAAGCAGGGTTACATTTAACACTGTACAGTAGACTCTAACAAAGCAAGGTTACATTTAACGCTATACACAGTAGACTGTAACAAAGCAGGGTTACATTTAACACCTATACACAGTAGACTTTGTAACAAAGCAAGGTTACATTTAACACTGTACACAGTAGACTAGCAAAGCAAGGTTACATTTAACACTATACACAGTAGACTCTAACAAAGCAAGGTTACATTTAACACTGTACACAGTAGACTCTATCTAACAAAACAAGGTTACATTTAACACTATACACAGTAGACTGTAACAAAGCAGCGTTACATTTAACATTATACACAGTAGACTTTGTAACAAGGCAGGGTTACATTTAACACTATACACAGTAGACTCTAACAAAGCAAGGTTACATGTAACGCTATACACAGTAGACTCTAACAAAGCAAGGTTACATTTAACACTATACACAGTAGACCTTGTAACAAGGCAGGGTTACATTTAACACTGTACACAGTAGACTCTAACAAAGCAAGTTTACATTTAACACTATACACAGTAGACCTTGTAACAAGGCAGGGTTACATTTAACACTGTACACAGTAGACTCTAACAAAGCAAGGTTATATTTAACACTATACATGGTAGACTGTAGACTGTAACAAAGCAAGGTTACATTTAACACTATACACAGTAGACTGTAAAAAAGCAGGGTTGCATTTAACACTATACACAGTAGACTGTAACAAAGCAGGGTTACATTTAACACTATACACAGTAGACTGTAACAAAGCAAGGTTACATTTAACACTATACACAGTAGACTGTAACAAAGCAGGGTTACATTTAACACTATACACAGTAGACTGTAACAAAGCAAGGTTACATTTAACACTACACACAGTAGACTTTGTAACAAGGCAGGGTTACATTTAACACTATACACAGTAGACTCTAACAAAGCAAGGTTACATGTAACGCTATGCACAGTAGACTCTAACAAAGCAAGGTTACATTTAACACTATACACAGTAGACTTTGTAACAAGGCAGGGTTACATTTAACACTGTACACAGTAGACTCTAACAAAGCAAGGTTACATTTAACACTATACACGGTAGACTGTAGACTGTAACAAAGCAAGGTTACATTTAACACTATACACAGTAGACTGTAAAAAAGCAGGGTTACATTTAACACTATACACAGTAGACTGTAACAAAGCAGGGTTACATTTAACACTATACACAGTAGACTGTAACAAAGCAAGGTTACATTTAACACTATACACAGTAGACTGTAACAAAGCAGGGTTACATTTAACACTATACACAGTAGACTCTAACAAAGCCAGATTACATTTAACACTATAAACAGTAGACTGTAACAAAGCAGGGTTACATTTAACACTGTACACAGTAGACTGTAACAAAGCAGGGTTACATTTAACACTGTACACAGTAGACTGTAACAAAGCAAGGTTACATTTAACACTATACACAGTAGACTGTAACAAAGCAGGGTTACATTTAACACTGTACACAGTAGACTCTAACAAACCTTGGTTACATTTAACATTATACACAGTAGACTGTAAAAAAGCAGGGTTACATTTAACACTATACACAATAGACTTTATAACAAGGCAGGGTTACATTTAACACTATACACAGTAGACTGTAACAAAGCAGGGTTACATTTAACACTGTACACAGTAGACTCTAACAAACCTTGGTTACATTTAGCGCTATACACAGTAGACTGTAACAAAGCAGGGTTACATTTAACACTATACGCAGTAGACTTTGTAACAAAGCAAGGTTACATTTAACACTGTACACAGTAGACTAGCAAAGCAAGGTTACATTTAACACTATACACAGTAGACTCTAACAAAGCAAGGTTACATTTAACACTGTACACAGTAGACTCTATCTAACAAAACAAGGTTACATTTAACACTATACACAGTAGACTGTAACAAAGCAGCGTTACATTTAACATTATACACAGTAGACTTTGTAACAAAGCAAGGTTACATTTAACACTATACACAGTAGACTGTAACAAGGCAGGGTTACATTTAACACTGTACACAGTAGACTGTAACAAAGCAGCGTTACATTTAACATTATACACAGTAGACGTTGTAACAAAGCAAGGTTACATTTAACACTATACACAGTAGACTGTAACAAAGTAGCGTTACATTTAACATTATACAGTAGACGTTGTAACAAAGCAAGGTTACATTTAACACTATACACAGTAGACTGTAACAAGGCAGGGTTACATTTAACACTGTACACAGTAGACTAACAAAGCAGGGTTATGTTTAACACTATAACCAGTAGACTGAAACAAAGCAGGGTTACATTTAATACTATACACAGTAGACTTTGTAACAAGGCAGGGTTACATTTAACACTATACACAGTAGACTTTGTAACAAAGCAGGGTTACATTTAACACTGTACACAGTAGACTCTAACAAAGCAAGGTTACATTTAACGCTATACACAGTAGACTGTAACAAAGCAGGGTTACATTTAACACTATACACGGTAGACTGTAGACTGTAACAAAGCAAGGTTACATTTAACACTATACACAGTAGACTGTAAAAAAGCAGGGTTGCATTTAACACTATACACAGTAGACTGTAACAAAGCAGGGTTACATTTAACACTATACACAGTAGACTGTAACAAAGCAAGGTTACATTTAACACTATACACAGTAGACTGTAACAAAGCAGGGTTACATTTAACACTATACACAGTAGACTGTAACAAAGCAGGGTTACATTTAACACTATACACAGTAGACTGTAACAAAGCAGGGTTACATTTAACTCTATACACATTAGACTGTAACAAAGCAAGGTTACATTTAACACTACACACAGTAGACTTTGTAACAAGGCAGGGTTACATTTAACACTATACACAGTAGACTCTAACAAAGCAAGGTTACATGTAATGCTATACACAGTAGACTCTAACAAAGCAAGGTTACATTTAACACTATACACAGAAGACTTTGTAACAAGGCAGGGTTACATTTAACATTGTACACAGTAGACTCTAACAAAGCAAGGTTACATTTAACACTATACACGGTAGACTGTAGACTGTAACAAAGCAAGGTTACATTTAACACTATACACAGTAGACTGTAAAAAGCAGGGTTACATTTAACACTATACACAGTAGACTGTAACAAAGCAAGGTTACATTTAACACTATACACAGTAGACTGTAACAAAGCAGGGTTACATTTAACACTATACACAGTAGACTCTAACAAAGCCAGATTACATTTAACACTATAAACAGTAGACTGTAACAAAGCAGGGTTACATTTAACACTGTACACAGTAGACTTTAACAAAGCAGGGTTACATTTAACACTATACACAGTAGACTGTAACAAAGCAAGGTTACATTTAACACTATACACAGTAGACTGTAACAAAGCAGGGTTACATTTAACACTATACACAATATACTTTATAACAAGGCAGGGTTACATTTAACACTATACACAGTAGACTGTAACAAAGCAAGGTTACATTTAACACTATACACATTAGACTGTAACAAAGCAGGGTTACATTTAACACTATACACAGTAGACTGTAACAAAGCAAGTTTACATTTAACACTATACACAGTAGACTGCAACAAAGCAAGGTTACATTTAACACTATACACAGCAGACTAACAAAGCAGGGTTACATTTAACACTATACACAGTAGACTTTGTAACAAAGCAAGGTTACATTTAACACTATACACAGTAGACTCTAACAAAGCAGGGTTACATTTAACACTGTACACAGTAGACTAACAAAGCAAGGTTACATTTAACACTATACACAGTAGACGTTGTAACAAAGCAAGGTTACATTTAATACTATACACAGTAGACTGTAACAAGGCAGGGTTACATTTAACACTGTACACAGTAGACTAACAAAGCAAGGTTACATTTAACACTATACACAGCAGACTAACAAAGCAGGGTTACATTTAACACTATACACAGTAGACTTTGTAACAAAGCAAGGTTACATTTAACACTATACACAGTAGACTCTAACAAAGCAAGGTTACATTTGACACTATACACAGTAGACTCTATCTCACAAAGCAAGCTTACATTTAACACTATACACAGTAGACTGTAACAAAGCAGCGTTACTTTTATTTATTTTATTTCACCTTTATTTAACCAGGTAGGCTAGTTGAGAACAAGTTCTCATTTACAACTGCGACCTGGCAAAGATAAAGCATAGCAGTGTGAACAGACAACACAGAGTTACACATGGAGTAAACAATTAACAAGTCAATAACACAGTAGAAAAAAAGGGGAGTCTATATACAATGTGTGCAAAAGGCATGAGGAGGTAGGCGAATAATTACAATATTGCAGATTAACACTGGATTGATAAATGGTCATGTACAGGTAGAGATATTGGTGTGCAAAAGAGCAGAAAAGTAAATAAATAAAAACTGTGGGGATGAGGTAGGTGAAAATGGGTGGGCTATTTACCAATAGATTATGTACAGCTGCAGCAATCGGTTAGCTGCTCAGATAGCTGATGTTTGAAGTTGGTGAGGGAGATAAAGGTCTCCAACTTCAGCGATTTTTGCAATTGCCCAGTCACAGGCAGCAGAGTACTGGAACGAAAGGCGGCCGAATGAGGTGTTGGCTTTAGGGATGATCAGTGAGATACACCTGCTGGAGCGCGTGCTACGGATGGGTGTTGCCATCGTAACCCAGTGAACTGAGATAAGGCGGAGCTTACCTAGCATGGCCTTGTAGACGACCTGGAGCCAGTGGGTCTTGCGACGAATATGTAGCGAGGGCCAGCCGACTAGAGCATACAAGTCGCAGTGGTGGGTAGTATAAGGTGCTTTAGTGACAAAAACGGATGGCACTGTGATAAACTGCATCCAGTTTGCTGAGAAGAGTGTTGGAAGCAATTTTGTAGATGACATCGCCGAAGTCGAGGATCGGTAGGATAGTCAGTTTTACTAGGGTAAGCTTGGCAGCGTGAGTGAAGGAGGCTTTGTTGCGGAATAGAAAGCCGACTCTGATTTGATTTTCGATTGGAGATGTTTGATATGGGTCTGGAAGGAGAGTTTGCAGTCTAGCCAGACACCAGACACCTAGGTACTTATAGGTGTCCACATATTCAAGGTCGGAACCATCTAGTGTGGTGATGCTAGTCTGGCAAGCGGGTGCGGGCAGCGATCGGTTGAAAAGCATGCATTTGGTTTTATTAGCGTTTAAGAGCAGTTGGAGGCCACGGAAGGAGTGTTGTATGGCATTGAAGCTCGTTTGGAGGTTAGATAGCACAGTGTCCAATGACGGGCCGAAAGTATATAAAATTGTGTCGTCTCGTAGAGGTGGATCAGGGAATCGCCTGCAGCAAGAGCAACATCATTGATATATACAGAGAAAAGAGTCGGCCCGAGAATTGAACCCTGTGGCACCCCCATAGAGACTGCCAGAGGACCGGACAGCATGCCCTCCGATTTGACACACTGAACTCTGTCTGCAAAGTAATTGGTGAACCAGGCAAGGCAGTCATCCGAAAACCGAGGCTACTGAGTCTGCCGATAAGAATATGGTGATTGACAGAGTCGAAAGCCTTGGCAAGGTCGATGAAGACGGCTGCACAGTACTGTCTTTTATCGATGGCCGTTATGATATCGTTTAGTACCTTGAGTGTGGCTGAGGTGCACCTGACCGGCTCGGAAACCAGATTGCATAGCGGAGAAGGTACGGTGGGATTCGAGATGGTCAGTGACCTGTTTGTTGACTTGGCTTCTCAAGACCTTAGATAGGCAAGGCAGAATGGATATAGGTCTGTAACAGTTTGGGTCCAGGGTGTCTCCCTTGGAAGAGGGGGATGACTGCGGCAGCTTTCCAATCCTTGGGGATCTCAGACGATATGAAAGAGAGGTTGAACAGGCTGTTAATAGGGGTTACACAATGGCGGATAGTTTCAGAAATAGAGGGTCCAGATTGTCAAGCCCAGCTGATTTATACGGGTCCAGGTTTTGCAGCTCTTTCAGAACATCTGCTATCTGGATTTGGGTAAAGGAGAACCTGGAGAGGCTTGGGCGAGGAGCTGCGGGGGCCGGAGCTGTTGGTCGAGGTTGGAGTAGCAGGCGGAAGGCATGGCCAGCCGTTGAGAAATGCTTGTTGAAGTTTTCAATAATCATGGATTTGTCGGTGGTGACCGTGTTCCTAGCCTCAGTGCAGTGGGCAGCTGGGAGGAGGTGCTCTTGTTCTCCATGGACTTCAGTGTCCCAGAACTTTTGGAGTTGGAGCTACAGGATGCAAACTTGCCTGAAGAAGCTGGCCTTATTTTCCTGGACTGACTCAAGCGTGTATTGGTTCCGGACTTCCCCTGAACAGTTGCATATCGCGGGGACTGTTCGATGCTATTGCAGTCCGCTACAGGATGTTTTTGTGCTGGTCGAGGGCAGTCAGGTCTGGAGGAACCAAGGCTATATCTGTTCTTAGTTCTGCATTTTTTGAACGGAGTATGCTTATCTAAAATGGTGAGGAAGTTACTCTTAAAGAATGACCAGGCATCCTCAACTGACGGGATGAGGTCAATGTCCTTCCAGGGTACCCGGGCCAGGTCGATTAGAAAGGCCTGCTCACAGAAGTGTTTTAGGGAGCGTTTGACAGTGATGAGGGGTGGTCGTTTGACTGCGGCTCCATAGCGGATACAGGCAATGAGGCAGTGGTCGCTGAGATCCTGATTGAAGACAGCGGAGGTGTATTTGGAGGGCCAGTTGGTCAGGATGACGTCTATGAGGGTGCCCTTGCTTACAGAGTTAGGGTTGTACCTGGTGGGTTCCTTGATGATTTGTGTGAGATTGAGGGCATCTAGCTTAGATTGTAGGACTGCCGGGGTGTTAAGCATATCCCAGTTTAGGTCACCTAACAGAACAAACTCTGAAGCTAGATGGGGGGCAATCAATTCACAAATGGTGTCCAGGGCACAGCTGGGAGCTGAGGGGGTCGGTAGCAGGCAGCAACAGTGAGCGACTTATTTCTGGAGAGAGTAATTTTCAGAATTAATAGTTCGAACTGTTTGGGTATGGACCTGGAAAGTATGACATTACTTTGCAGGCTATCTCTGCAGTAGACTGCATCTCCTCCCCTTTGGCAGTTCTATCTTGACGGAAGATGTTAGTTGGGTATGGAAATCTCAGAGTTTTTGGTGGCTTTCCTGAGCCAGGACTCAGACACGGCAAGGACATCAGGGTTAGCAGAGTGTGCTAAAGCGTAGAGTAAAACAAACTTAGGGAGGAGGCTTCTGATGTTGACATGCATGAAACCAAGGCTTTTCGATCACAGAAGTCAACAAATGAGGGTGCCTGGGGACATTCAGGGCCTGGGTTTAGAGAAGGAGTAGTATGTGGGTGCGGCTAAAGGCTATCAAAACTGGTCGCCTAGAGCATTGGGGACAGAGAATAAGAGGGAGCAGGTTTCTGGGCATGGTAGAATATATTCAGGGCATAATGCACAGACAGGGGTATGGTGGGGTGCGGGTACAGCGGAGGTAAGCCCAGGCACTGGGTGATGATGAGAGAGGTTGTATCTCTGGACATGCTAGTTGTAATGGGTGAGGTCACCGCATGTGGGAGGTAGGACAAAGGAGGTATCAGGGGGTATGAAGAGTGGAACTAGGCGCTCCATTGTGAACTAAAACAATGATAACTAACCTGAACAACAGTATACAAGGCATATTGACATTTGAGAGAGACATACAGCGAGGCATACAGTAATCACAGGTGTTGAATTGGGAAAGCTAGCTTAAACAGTAGGTGAGACAACAACAGCTAATCAGCTAGCACAACAACAGCAGGTAAAATGATGTGACTAGGCAACGGGGCCGTAGATAAAACATAAACAAGCAGAATGAGGTACCGTGATTAATGGACAGTCCAGCGTGCATCAGCTATGTAGCCAGTTGATCAGTAGACTATAACAAAGCAAGGTAACATTTAACACTATGCACAGTAGACTCTAACAAAGCAAGGTTACATTTAACACTATACACAGTAGACGTTGTAACAAAGCAAGGTTACATTTAATACTATACAGTAGACTGTAACAAGGCAGGGTTACATTTAACACTGTACACAGTAGACTAACAAAGCAAGGTTACATTTAACACTATACACAGTAGACTAACAAAGCAGGGTTACATTTAACACTATACACAGTAGACTGAAAGAAAGCAGGGTTATGTTTAACACTATAAACAGTAGACTGAAACAAAGCAGGGTTACATTTAACACTATACACAGTAGACTTTAGCAACAAAGCAAGGTTACATTTAACACTATACACAGTAGACTTTGTAACAAGGCAGAGTTACATTTAACACCATACACAGTAGACTCTAACAAAGCAAGGTTACATTTGACACTATACACAGTAGACTCTATCTCACAAAGCAAGCTTACATTTAACACTATACACAGTAGACTGTAACAAAGCAGCGTTACATTTAACATTATACACAGTAGACTTTGTAACAAAGGCAGGGTTACATTTAACACTATAAACAGTAGACTGTAACAAAGCAGGGTTACATTTAACACTATACACAGTAGACTTTGTAACAAGGCAGGGTTACATTTAACACTATACACAGTAGACTTTGTAACAAAGCAGGGTTACATTTAACACTATACACAGTAGACTTTGTAACAAGGCAGAGTTACATTTAACACTGTACACAGTAGACTGTAACAAAGCAAGGTTACATTTAACGCTATACACAGTAGACTCGTAACAAAGCAGGGTTACATTTAATACTATACACAGTAGACTGTAACAAAGCAGGGTTACATTTAACACTATACACAGTAGGCTCTAACAAAGCAGGGTTACATTTAACACTATACACAGTAGACTTTGTAACAAGGCAGAGGTTACATTTAACACTGTACACAGTAGACTCTAACAAAGCAAGGTTACATTTAACGCTATACACAGTAGACTCTAACAAAGCAGGGTTACATTTAACACTATACACAGTAGACTCTATCTCACAAAGCAAGCTTACATTTAACACTATACACAGTAGACTGTAACAAAGCAGGGTTACATTTAACATTATACACAGTAGACTTTGTAACAAGGCAGAGTTACATTTAACACTATACACAGTAGACTCTAACAAGCAAGGTTATGTTTAACACTATAAACAGTAGACTGTAACAAAGCAGGGTTACATTTAATACTATACACAGTAGACTGTAACAAAGCAGGGTTACATTTAACACTATACACAGTAGGCTCTAACAAAGCAAGGTTACATTTAACACTATACACAGTAGACTCTAACAAAGCAAGGTTACATTTAACACTATACACAGTAGACTCTATCTAACAAAGCAAGGTTACATTTAACACTATACACAGTAGACTGTAACAAGGCAGGGTTACATTTAACACTATACACAGTAGACTGTAACAAAGCAGGGTTACATTTAACATTATACACAGTAGACTTTGTAACAAGGCAGGGTTACATTTAACACTATACACAGTAGACTTTGTAACAAGGCAGGGTTACATTTAACACTATACACAGTAGACTCTAACAAAGCAAGGTTACATTTAACACTATACACAGTAGACTTTGTAACAAAGCAAGGTTACATTTAACACTATACACAGTAGACTCTGTAACAAAGCAGGGTTACATTTAACACTATACACAGTAGACTTTGTAACAAAGCAAGGTTACATTTAACACTATACACAGTAGACTCTAACAAAGCAGGGTTACATTTAACACTATACACAGTAGACTTTGTAACAAAGCAGGGTTACATTTAACACTATACACAGTAGACTTTGTAACAAAGCAGGGTTACATTTAACACTATACACAGTAGACTCTAACAAAGCAAGGTTACATTTAACACTATACACAGTATACTTTTTATGTGTAAGTCATGAAACCACTAATGTAGTTGTCCTGGTCTCCATCTGACCCATCAGAAGTTGGTTCCCTGGCGCTCACTGTTGGAACTGATTGCCTGTAAAATCCCTTTTCATGAATAATATTTTATTATGTCACTCATTCTATTGCACTCTATTCTGACCAAACCCGCATGACTATTTCTTATCAGTAGGTGTCACTCTTGCACTCTATTCTAACCAAACCCGCATGACCATTTCTTATCAGTAGGTGTCACTATTGCACTCTATTCTAACCAAACCCGCATGACTATTTCTTATCAGTAGGTGTCACTATGCACTAGCTTGTAGAAAAAGACTGATGCCACGATGGCTGCCTGTCTCTGTGTATGTGAAAGTAATGGTAGTGCTAGAATCCCCCAATTCTCTCTTTCTGCATTTGCCATCCATCTATAATGGTTGGACACATATGTTCATATTGTCTGTGTAGACTGTTCTGTGGCAGATTTTTTTTGAATGTTTACTTTTAAGACAGTGACATTTTCACCATAAACGTGTGAATAATCACCAAATCAAAACATATTGGTCACATAAACATAGTTAGCAGATGTTATTGCCGGTTCAGCGAAATGCTTGTGTTCCTTGCTCCAACAGTGCAGTAGTATCTAACAATTCACAACAATACTCACAGATTGAAAAGTAAAATAGACTCTAACAAAGCAAGGTTACATTTAACACTATACACAGTATACTTTTTATGTATAGTCATGAAACCACTAATGTAGTTGTCCTGGTCTCCATCTGACCCATCAGAAGTTGGTTCCCTGGCGCTCACTGTTGGAACTGATTGCCTGTAAAATCCCTTTTCATGAATAATATTTTATTATGTCACTCATTCTATTGCACTCTATTCTGACCAAACCCGCATGACTATTTCTTATCAGTAGGTGTCACTCTTGCACTCTATTCTAACCAAACCCGCATGACCATTTCTTATCAGTAGGTGTCACTATTGCACTCTATTCTAACCAAACCCGCATGACTATTTCTTATCAGTAGGTGTCACTATGCACTAGCTTGTAGAAAAAGACTGATGCCACGATGGCTGCCTGTCTCTGTGTATGTGGTAATGGTGGTACTAAGTCCCCCAATTCTCTCTTTCTGCATTTGCCATCCATCTATAATGGTTGGACACATATGTTCATATTGTCTGTGTAGACTGTTCTGTGGCAGATTTTTGAATGTTTACTTTTAAGACAGTGACATTTTCACCATAAACGTGTGAATAATCACCAAATCAAAACATATTGGTCACATAAACATAGTTAGCAGATGTTATTGCCGGTTCAGCGAAATGCTTGTGTTCCTTGCTCCAACAGTGCAGTAGTATCTAACAATTCACAACAATACTCACAGATTGAAAAAGTAAAATAATGGGTCAAGAAATAGATAAATATTAGATTGAGCAATGTTGGAGTGGCATTGACTACAAATGCAGTAGAATAGAATACAGTAAATACATATGAGATGAGTAAAGCAGTATGTAAACATTATTAAAGTGACTAGTGTTCCATTATTAACGTGGCCAGTGATTCCAAGTCTATGTATATAGGGCAGCGGCCTCTAAGGTGCAGGGTTGCGTAATCGGGTGGACCCGGCTAGTGATGGCTATTAAACAGTCTGACGGCCTTGAAATAGAAGCTGATTTTCAGTCTCTTGATTCTAGCTGTGATGCACCTGTACTGACCTCAACTATTGGATGATAGTGGGGTGAACAGGCCGTGGCTCGGGTGGTTGATGTCCTTGATGATCTTTTTGGCCTTCCTGTGACATTGGCAGCTGTAGGTGTCCTGTGGGGACAGGTAGTTGCGGCCGGTACAGTTCTTATACCAGGCAGTGATACAGCCCGACAGGATACTCTCAATTGTCCATCTGTAAAAGTTTGTGAGATTTTTAGGGGCCAAGCCAAATTTATTCAGCCTCCGAAGATTGAAGAGGTGCTTTGTGCCTTCTTCACCACACTGTCTGTGTGGGTGAACCATTTCAAATCATCTGTGATGTGTACGCCGAGAACTTGAAAGCTTTCCCCCTTCTCCACTGCGGTCCCGTCGAAGTGGATAGGGGCGTGCTCCCTCTGCTGTTTCCTGAAGTCCATGATCAGCTCCTTTTGTTTTGTTGATGTTGAGTGAGAGGTTATTTTCCCTGGCACAACTCTCCCAGGGCCCTCACCTCCTCCCTGTAGGCAGTCTAGGCTGTCTCATCAGTGTTGGTAATCAAGCCTACTACTGTTGTGTCATCTGCATGATTGTGTTGATGATTGAGTCGGAGGCGTGTGTACGCAGTAATGGGTGAATAGGAGCAGGAGGGGCTGGAGCACGCACCCTTGTGGGCGTTGAGGATCAGTGAAGTGGAGGTGTTGTTTCCTACCTTCACCACCTGGGCCCGGCCCGTCAGGATGTCCAGGACCCAGTTGCACAGGGCAGAGTTCAGAACCAGGGCCACAAGCTCAATGATGAGGTTGGAGGATACTATGGTGTTGAATGCTGAACTATAGTCAATGAACAGCATTCTTATATAGCTATTCCTCTTGTCAGATGGAGTAGGTCAGTGTGCTGTGCGATGGCACTTGCACTGTCTGTGGATCAATTGGGGCGGTAAGCAAATTGAAGTTGGTCTAGGGTGTCAGGTTTTCCAGTAAGAGTACTACTGTCAATGTGTTGGAACTTCGGTAGCATTTTTCCTCAAATTTGCTTTGTTAAAATCCCCAGCTACAATAAACACTACCTCCCAGGATATGTGTTTCCAGTTTGCATAAGGTCCAGTGTAATTATTTGAGGGTCGTCGTGGTATCGGCTTGAGGGGGAATATACACGGCTCTTCGGAGGTAATACGGTCAGCATTTGATTGGGTGAGGTATTCTAGGTCGGGTGAACAAAAGGGCTTGAGTTTCTGTATGTTATCACAATCACACCATGTGTAGTTAATCATGAAACATACACATCATGAAACATTCTTCTTCCCAGATAGTCTCTTATTCCTGTATGTACTGAGAACCCAGCTGGCTGTATGAATAAGGGACAGTATATCCCGAAAGCCATGTTTCCTTGAAACAGAGTATTTTACCATCCCTGATGTCTCTTTGGAAGGAGATCCCCACCCTGAGCTCATCTACTTTATTATCCAGAGACTGAACATTAGTGAGTAATATACACGAAAGCGGTGGATGGTGTGCATGCCTCCTGAGTCGGACTAGAAGTCCACTCCGAATACCTCTTCTCTGCCAGCGGTGTTTTGGAGAAGCCTCTGAAATAAGTTAAATAGCCCTGGGGGTACGAACAAATGATCCAATTCGGGAAAGTGATATTCCTGGTCGTAATGCTGGTGAGTTACCACCGCTCTGATATCCAAAAGTTTTTCCGGCAGTATGTTATAACACAAAATAAATCTGGGCTAATAATGTAACCAGCAGTGGAAATAAAATAATATGCCAACCAATATTACTGGACTAACAAACTGGCTGACTAACCTTTTCTGGACCTTCAGTATCTCTTGGCCTTGGGTAGCAGCAGCTGATCGTTTCACTCTCTTTATCCTGTGCCAAACACATTTATTCATGGAGTCTAACTTATTAACGTTAGCTGCTGGCTGCATGATTGCATCAACCTTACTAGCTAATGTTAGCTAGGTAGCCATCTAGCTAGTCTACTTAACCTAACGTTAGGAGTTTTGTTTACTAGCTATAGATTGGATCATTCTATATAGTTTTAGAGGATGACTAAACTGCTTTTATTAACTGCTTTTATAAACACATACAGTATCTTATTGTCCTTTAAAATGTGTGTTCGCTCTCTCAGGCAACCAGGCATGCAGGAGAGGAGTGTGAGTGAAGAAAGAAATAAGTAAGAAAGAATAAAAGATTGTAGTCAAACAACAAGGTGCTGATGCAACCAAACATAGTTGTTGAGAGGCATGGTTGATGAGTCTCTGTAGGCTGTAGCTAGGAGATGACTATGACTGACAGGTGAATCCACCAATCACAGCGAGCGTGGTGGTTACCATGTGAAATCCCAGGGACAGGGATGAATTCACTAGACAAAACATAGGCAAACGGGCTGGAAATGTGGGTGGTACTATATCACCTTATCCAAGAAGAAATGCCTGCTTTCTTTTCCATTGCACAATGTTTTTTATGACGTGAACTAATGAATATGTCTGGTAAGCACGTTTGGTGCCGCTGCTTTGAAAGTGGTGTGGTGGCTCCACACCAGATTGAGAAGTACTGGGGCAAATGCTGTCTCGCGTTTTCTGGAGGCTCTGATAAGAATGTCTGCCTAAATGACAAAGTGTGAATAATGAATTCGGCCAGTCTGTCTGAGAGGATAGTTGGACGGATGAGCTTGTGCCTACGCCTCAGACAGGGTGGGCGTGATGAGGAGAGGTGACAACAGAGAAGTCTAATCAGGATGAGCAGGCAGACTCACAATGTGAACATTCTTCATTTCCACAGTCACTTTCTGTGTCGGCATAGAGCTTTTAAAAAGCTTTGACAAGGCCAACATGAGTCTGTGAAACAGCCATCCAATCAAACCTGGTTTCAAGTCAAGACCCTTTCAAAATGGCAAATGGTTACATTTGACAAAGAGTTCTGAGTCAGCCTCCATCATAATGAATACCTGGCTGTAGGAACAACTGAATGAAACCAACCTCTGTGACATACAGTGCCAGTCCTTGAAGGGAATGCATTTGGCAAACAGCAAACAAGGACTGAAAATATAAGTGGTTGAAGTGCTCTCAAAATAATTGGGAGATGGAGGACAGGAGGGATGGGAGAAAACATGATCTCCCATCACTCATTATCCAGTCACATACACCCTCTGAATATTTGCAGTTGGGACCCACATTTCAAATAAATTATTTGTGACATGGCGGGAACATAAATATGTTAGTATGACATGGTCTCTAGCATCATATTCAAATGTGCATTGACAAGTTTTGAAGTGTTGATGGAAAATATATATTTTTTCTGTCTTTGTTGCTAGCTGACAATCAGAACTCCATCATGACCCACATACCGCAGGTATGCTCCCTTACAAAAAACAACAACATGAACAGATCAAGTGAAAAATGTAAGGTATGAAGTCTCACATGATATTTCACATGACTCAGACATGTGATAGTGTAAGATTCACATGTGTGAATTTGTAACTGGCAGGATTAGAAATCAGGTCTCCCAATGTCTTGACCATTCGACCAAGAGGGCCAGCATTCATTTTCAAGTTGCAGGCCGGGCTACCTCATCACTTGACCATGAAAAACCATGACCGACTCATGTCCACTACACTTTCACATGTGCATTTTCACATTTTAATGTCAACCAGGGCTGTTAAATGACAACAAAAAATGGAGTTTATCACAGGGTTTTCTGTGATTAATCACGATTATCCGCAAATTCATAATTTCAGGTAAATTGATAAACATACTTTCTTAACCTCAAAGTCAACTTGTTTTGACATCACATCGTTGTTTTTAGCTGTATAGATGACGTATTAGGGATGTTTTCATTGTAATTTGAATGTTTTTAGACAATAACCGTTTCCATCCAAAGTTTTATGCTTTAGTAAAGTACGCTTCTGTTGCAATGTCACTTTACAGGCCTGACGGAAACAGAACATTTGTTGGTAAATCTTCCAAATTTCGACAAAACAAAATATGCTAGACAAGGTGGGATCTTTAGTGTCTGTAAACCTAGTTTATGTGGTAAAATGTGATCTAAAGTCACAAAATGTATCTTTAGTTACTTTATTAATTCTGACAGTGCTAATTTGAACATGTTAAACAGGATAAATAAGGGAGTGACACTGTCAGGATTTGGCCAGGGTTGTTCCGGGTTTTGGTCACTAGGATGCCTCATTGTGCTTTTTGACCTTATGTTTTTTCCTTGTTCCCCATTATTATTTGCACCTGTGCCCGTTTCCCCTGATTGTATTTAAAACCTCTTAGTTTCCCTCAGTTCTGTGCTCTGTGTTTGTATGTTAGCACCCAGCCCTAGTGTTCTGGGTATTCTTGTCGATTCCGGTGGATGCTCTCTTGTGGAATTCTGTTTTGTTTTCGACTATCTCTTGAGGCTTTTTGTGCTATTCCTACCACCTTTTGGATTTGCCATTTTTTGTATTGAAGGACTTTCCTTTTACTTTATTAAATACACTGTCTTAAGTACTGCTGTGTCTGTCTCATCTTCTGGGTTCTGCTGACTATTCGTGGCTCAGTTGGTTAAGACTGTTTCTCACTCCGAGACCCAGGTTCGTAAATCGTCCTGACAGAAACACAGAGCCAAAATGAACCCAGAGGCAGCCAGTTCCCAGACCTTTTTGCCATGCTGTCCCACCACCAGGAGTCTGTCCAACGCCACGAAGCCGCCCTGGTTCAGCAAGAGGCCTTAATGGCTAGACATTCTCATCTTCTGTCGGAGATGCTGACTTCCATTAAGCAAATATCTGATCGTCTTACCCCGGCAACAGTTCCCGGCCCCAGTACCTCAGATTCACGCGACCCATGGCAGTTAACCCCCCTGGCTGAACCTCGTCTTCCACACCTCCCCAACGGTTCTCAGGTGATCCAAGTGCTTGTAAAGGGTTTCTCACCCAATGTTCTCTCTTTGAGCTACAACCCGTCAAGCCGTCCACCGACCGGTCTAAGATCGCTATATCATCACCCTGCTGTCGGAAAAAGCCCTGGCCTGGGCTACTGCTGTGTGGGATGCCCATAGTTCCTGCTGTGCCAGCTACTCTGCCTTTGCTGAGGAATTCAAACGAGTGTTCAAGGCCCAAGCAGTGGTTCTGACTCAGCCAAACAGCCTCCTGACTCTCCACCAAGGTTGGCGCAGCGTGACGGACCATGCCATCCAGTTCCGCACGGTGGCAGCAGCAAGTGGCTGGAACAACGAGGCGCTCACGGTGTGCTTTCTGAAAGGCCTTCCGACACTATCCAAGATGAACTGGCCACTCGGGAACCACCGGACAATCTCGAGTCCCTGATCGTTGGCCTCACGCATTGACCAGCGTCTGAGAGAGAGAACTCAAACCGTAGACCTCTAGCCCCTATCAGTCCCAGCTCCGAGTCCCCACCTTTATCCTCGCTGGCTCCATCGGAACCCATGCAGATTGGACGCATCTCCCAGGCTGAGAGAGACCGCCGGATGAGGGAGCGACGCTGTCTATATTGCGGCAAACCGGGCCATTTCCGTTCCACGTGTCCCGGGCTCCAGGGAAACGCTCTGTCCCGTACAGACCGGGGGAACTGTAACGGGAAACATAACCTCCTCCCATCCGTCCAACTCCCGTCTGCTCATTCCAGTCACCCTCTCCTGGGACAACCACAAGCTTCACCTTCAAGCCTTGGTAGACTCTGGAGCCGCAGGTAACTTCATGGATGGTGTCTGGGCGAAGGAGAATGGCGTTCCCTCTGAACCTCTAAGTGAACCCATGAGGGTCACTACATTGGATGGAAGCCCTTTGGGATCTGGACTTGTCACTCATGTCACTACCTCCTTGCGACTTTCAGTTTCACAACACCAGGAATTGATGAACTTTCATTTGATCTCCTGTTCCGAGTTCCCTCTCGTCCTTGGATACCCCTGGCTTCACAGCCATAACCCTCACATCGACTGGTCTGTGGGCACTATCAAGCAGTGGGGTCCTACGTGCCAAGCTACTTGTATTTTCCAGAATTCCCCGAGTTCTACTCCCGAGTCTTTAGAATCCATCGACCTGACCCGAGTTCCCGAGTGTTACCATGACCTCAAACTGGTGTTTAGCAAACAGAGGGCCACCATGCTACCACCCCATAGACCTTACGATTGCCCCATCGACCTGTTTCCGGGCACTTGCCCCCAGGGGTCGGATCTTTTCCCTATCTCCACCCGAACGAGCTGCTATGGATACCTACATCAAGGACGCTCTGAAAGCAGGCCTCATGCGTCCATCCACCTCGCCCCGGCGGGAGCAGGGTTTTTCTTTGTGGCCAAGAAAGACGGTGGATTACGTCCTTGCATCGACTACCGGGGACTCAATGCCATAACCGTCCGTAACCGTTACCCGCTACCCCTTATGGCCACAGCCTTCGAGCTGCTCCAGGAAGCAGTTGTTTTCACTAAGCTTGACCTGCGGAACGCATACCATCTTGTGCGGATCAGACCTGGTGACGAGTGGAAGACCGCTTTCAACACGCCTACTGGTCACTATGAATACTTGGTGATGCCCTTCGGCCTGACCAACGCCCCAGCGGTGTTCCAAGCGCTCATAAACGATGTGCTTAGGGATATGCTTAACATATTTGTGTTCGTTTACTTGGATGACATCCTCATCTTTTCGAGCTCCCTTCAAGAACACACTAAGCATGTCAGACAAGTACTCAAACGCCTCCTGGACAGCCATCTGTACGTTAAGCCGGAAAAATGTGAATTCCATTCATCCCGAGTACAATTCCTGGGATTTGTAGTGGAACCCGGTCGAGTCCAAATGGACCCCAGGAAGGTAGGGGCGGTAGCGGATTGGCCCACCCCCAAATCCGTTAAGGAAGTTCAGCGTTTCCTGGGCTTCACAAACTTTTACCGCAAGTTCATCAAGAACTTCAGCTTGGTGGCAGCCCCTCTCTCAGCTTTAACCAAGGGTGGCAATGCAAGGTTTTTGTGGGGAAGAGAAGCTGAGACGGCCTTCCAAGGACTCAAGCAGCGCGTTCTCTCTGCTCCCATCCTGATACTACCGACTCACGGATGAACCATTTGTGGTGGAGGTAGACGCATCAGAGGTTGGTGTTGGAGCTGTCCTGTCTCAGAGGGGTGAAGACAAGAAGCTTCATCCGTGCGCTTTCTTCTCACACCGGCTTACCCCGACTGAGAGGAACTACGATGTGGGGGATCGTGAACTCCTAGCGGTTAAGATGGCATTGAAGGAATGGAGACACTGGCTCGAGGGGCTTCTCACCCGTTTCAAGTGCTTACGGACCACAAAAATCTGGAGTATATCCAGCAGGCGAAGCGGTTGAACTCTAGACAAGCTAGATGGTCTCTTTTCTTCAATCGATTCCAGTTTATCCTCACCTATCGGCCCGGGTCGAAGAATCTCAAACCGGATGCCCTGTCCCGAGTCTACGCTCCTGCCATTCGAGATGACACGGACATGCCTGTCCTTCCTGCTGCTAAGATTGTGGCTCCGATCTCGTGGCAAGTTGAGGATACCGTGAGACGTGCTCAAGCTAGCGAACCGGACCCGAAAGGAGGTCCTGCCAATCGGTTGTTTGTCCCCAAGGCAGTGAGGACTCAGGTCCTTCTGTGGGGGCACTCCTCTCGCCTCACCTGTCATCCGGGCGTAGGTCGCACCTTGGAGTTCATCCAGCGTAAGTTCTGGTGGCCTACCATAAGAGAAGACGTTGCCACTTTCGGCCAATGCCTGTCCCGTGTGCTGCCAGGGCAAATCTTCTCACCTCCGCCCTCAAGGACTCCTTCACCCTTTACCTGTTCCCCACAGACCCTGGTCCCATATCTCATTGGACTTTATTACTGGACTTCCTCCATCCCATGGCAATACTACTATCCTAGTCATAATCGACAGGTTTTCAAAGGCGGCCAGGTTCGTCCCTCTGACTAAGTTACCTTCTGCCAAGGAAACGGCTGAGTTGGTAATTAATCATGTGTTCCGAGTCTTCGGCATTCCTCAAGATATGGTTTCTGACAGAGGTCCCCAGTTCGCCTCAAGGTTTTGGAAGGCCTTCTGCCAACTCATGGGGGCTTCTGCCAGTCTATCTTCAGGGTACCATCCGGAGTCCAACGGCCAAACAGAGAGGATGAATCAAGAGCTGGAAACCACCCTCCGATGTATGACTCGTGACAACCCGTCCACATGGTCATCCTTTATTGTTTGGGCCGAATACGCGCACAACACCTTGCGCTCCTCCTCCACTGGTATGTCCCCGCACGAGTGTCAGTTTGGCTATGCTCCTCCATTGTTCCCGGACCAGGAGGCAGAAGTCAGAGTGCCTTCAGCCTTGAAGTTCGTCAGACGCTTATGTGGAGGAAGACCCGTCTTAATCTTATGCGTTCCTCACAGAGGTACCAACAACAAGCCAACAGACGTCGCCGTCCCGGGCCTACCCTGCGCCCCGGCCAGAGAGTCTGGCTCTCCACAAGAAACTTACCTCTACGGGTGGAGTCTCGCAAGCTGTCCCAAAAATACATCGGTCCCTTCAAGGTTGCCAGGAGAGTTAACCCAGTTTCTTATCGCCTACACATACCCAGATCCCTTAAGATTAATCCCACATTTCACATTTCATTGTTAAAACCTGTTGTTTTTTCTCCCTTGTCCCGGCAGACAGACCTCCCCCTCCGCCTCGTGTCATTGGAGGCCAGCCGGCTTATACCGTCCATCGGATACTGGATTCCCGCCGGGTGCAGCGGTCCTGGCAGTATCTGGTGGACTGGGAAGGCTACGGTCCCGAGGAGCGCTCCTGGGTTCCTGCCAAAGACATCCTGGACCCTGACCTCATTCGCCAGTTCAGGGCCCTCCACCCTGAGAGAGCTGGTAGGAACGTCAGGAGCCGTTCCTAGGGGGGATTCTGTCAGGATTTGGCCAGGGTTGTTCCGGGTTTTGGTCACTAGATGCCCCATTGTGCTTTTTGACCTTATGTTTTTTCCCTTGTTCCCCATTATTATTTGCACCTGTGCCTCGTTTCTCCCTGATTGTATTTAAACCCTTAGTTTCCCTCAGTTCTGTGCTCTGTGTTTGTATGTTAGCACCCAGCCCTAGTGTTCTGGGTATTCTTGTTGATTCCGGTGGATGCTCTTGTGGAATTCTGTTTTGTTTTCGAGTATCTCTTGAGGCTTTTTGTGCTATTCCTACCACCTTTTGGATTTGCCATTTTTTGTATTGAAGGACTTCTCCTTTTTACTTTATTAAATACACCGTCTTAAGTACTGCTGTGTCTGTCTCATCTTCTGGGTTCTGCTGACTATTCGTGGCTCAGTTGGTTAAGTGACTGTTTCTCACTCCGGAGACCCAGGTTCGTAACCGGGTCCTGACA
>NW_027011135.1:0-26023 GCF_036934945.1 Oncorhynchus masou masou | reverse complement strand
GAGAGAGAGACAGAGAGAGAGGTCACAGATCAGATGAGCTCCTGCATTTTCAGCATTTTCTTTAAAAGATAGATTTGGAGTTAGATAAACTTGGATTTTTTGTCAGGAACACATACTGGATTCTACCCTCTACAACATAACCCCCACTTCAAATCAAAACTTAAAACCTACAACCTGATTTTGGACGGAATTACGGAATCACCTGGAAGGTTCACAACTACCAAGATTTATTTCTCTATACAGCAAATTCTCTGGAAAACAACAGAAAACCTGAAAACCCCATCCAACCTGGAACTGAGTGAGTAATGCTTAGTCAGAAACTATATTTTAAAGCCAAAAAAAGCCAAGAAGAAAAATACACAACATTACTTTATAAGGACTGAATTCTAACATAATTCTGCCAAGCTTGATACAGCTTCAACTAGCACTGACGTGTCAAGTGAGAGGTGTCAAAGCCCATTAGCCCAACAATGGCAGGAGAGTCACACAGTCTACCCCAACCAAATGGAGAGGCCTTAGAGGCTCCCTCCCGCTGTTCAGAGGTAATTAAAATACAGTACCCTTTGCATGTAAAGAATGATAAGTCAAGAAAAGATTACAAAATGAAGCTCCTTATGGAAAATCAAGAGACACTTTTTGCTGACTATTACAAAAATGGGAACATCAGCAACCTTATCTTCCACACAAACCATCCCCTGGCATGGCACAGTGCTATATTAGCACACTACCCCTTTGTTAAGAGAGGGGGGGTTAACGAGGGCTGGAAACTCAGAATACTTGATAACGAGGACTCTGAGTCAAGTAATATTAATATCTATAAGTCCGGAACAGTGATGGTACAGAGTAACCCCAAACAGTTTCAGCTGGACTTTCACCTAATCAAAAATTAGCCCAGCAGGAGAAGCTCTCCCTTGATAAAGATACCCCCACACCGAGCGGGTCAGACCAGACCTCTTCACTATGTAACCCCACAGACGAGCAACCCCCAGCGGAGAGTCAACCTCCCAGCACAGATTACCACTCCCTCATTGAAATGAAGGACAAATTCACCCAGCTGGAGATAAGGCAGGTGGAGCTGGAACAGCAGGTGATTACACTTCAGTCAGCACAGACCCAGACAACAGCCCAGCACAACAACAGCCCCTTAACCAGACCAGGAGAGCTGGAGGTGGACAGAGACATATCTGCACTTTGGACAGTGGTGAGACAAATACAACAGGAGAAGAGGAGCAGAACAGAGCACTAGAGGAGAGTATCAGACTGCTGGTGGAGGAGAGGTTGAGGGGATGGAGGAGAGGGTGAGGGGGATGGAGGAGAGGTTGAGGGGGATGGCGTGTGACAGAGAACAACCCACTAGAGGGTGGCCACCCCACAGAGAAGCAAGCAGAACAGCCCACCTCAGCACCCAACAAAAGTCTCGACACCACAGCAGAACAGACAAATGAAGAACCCCAAGCCCACCGGCTCTCACCCCCTCTGAGCACCCCCTGTCAGCCACCCTGATAGCCCTTCTGATAACCCCCACACCCACTGAGGACAAACACAAGACACAGATTGTACTACTTATGGACTCAAATGGGAAATATATAGAAGAAAAAAACTTTTTCCCAAACACAGTGTGTCTAAACTCTGGTGTCCAAACACCCAGAGCGCCCTAGACCTTCTGTCTGAGGCCAAACTAGGCTCACCCAGCCACATAATAATACACACAGGCACAAACGACCTGAGGGCACAACAGGAAAGAGTGGCCACAGCACTGAAGGGAGTGATTGAAAAGGCTTCTTCTACTTTCCCCAACGCACAAGTGGTTATCTCCACCCTGCTACCACGAAAAAGACTTCCACCCTGCCACAATACAGCGGGTAAACGCAAGTATTTCCCGTGACTGTGCCTCAAAACCAAACGTTTTCCTGGCCCACCACTCCACCCTGGACTTGAACAGCCTCTATGACCAGGTCCACCTCTACAAGGCAGCAGTGCCCATCTTTGCCCGAACTCTAAAGGACATCGCTCTCAAACGTATCCCCAACACTTCACACAGGAGCAACAGATCAATAGACACCCCACCCAGACCAGCGAGACACCCTCCCAGACCTGCAGGACCCCCCCCCGGACCTACACATAGAGGACCCACGCCAAGAGGAATTACATCCAGACCACCGCACACCCAGACACATCCACACCCCTACCCCAACCAATCAACACCCCCCACGTCAACCATGCCCACACCCCATTTAGGCCCCCTCAGATCAGACCTATGCCACTCCTGCCCACCCCATGCACCCCACCCCCGCAAAGAGGGCCTCAACATGGAAGCCACACATACGCCCAGGTAGTGAGCGGGCAAACAGTCCCAACCCCACTCTCACACTCGCCCAAGCCAATGGCATGTACCAGATGCTCAGCAGGCTCTGCTCACACTTACTGGCCTGAGGCCAAACCACAACCAACAACATTGGACACTTTATGGAACAAAAAGCCTTTACTATTTCATCCTGGAATATCAAGGCCTGAGGTCATCTGCCTTTGGCCTGAAGAGCAGAAACCCGGACTTCACCAAAGAAATCGGTAATACAGACATTGTCATCCTGCAAGAAACCTGGTATAGAGGAGACAGACCCACTGGATGCCCTCTAGGTTACAGAGAGCTGGTAGTCCCATCCACCAAACTACCAGGTGTGAAACAGGGAAGGGACTCAGGGGGTATGCTAATTTGGTATAGAGCAGACCTAACTCACTCCATTAAATTAATCAAAACAGGAACATTCTACATTTGGCTAGAAATTCAAAAGGAAATTATCCTAACAGAAAAATGTCCTCCTGTGTGCTACCTATATCCCCCCACTAGAATCCCCATATTTTAATGAAGACAGCTTCTCCATCCTGGAGGGAAATCAATCATTTCCAGGCCCAGGGACATGTACTAGTCTGTGGCGACCTAAATGCCAGAACCGGACAAGAACCTGACACCCTCAGCACACAGGGGGACAAACACCTGCCTGGAGGTGACAGCATTCCCTCCCCGTATGCCCCCTAGGCACAACTATGACAACATAACCAACAAAAACGGGTCACAACTCCTGCAGCTCTGTCGCACGCTGGGTATGTACATAGTCAATGGTAGGCTTCGAGGGACTCCTATGGTAGGTACACCTATAGCTCATCTCTTGGCAGTAGTACTGTAGACTACTTTATCACTGACCTCAACCCAGAGTCTCTCAGAGCGTTCACAGTCAGCCCACTGACACCCCTATCAGACCACAGCAAAATCACAGTCTACCTAAACAGAGCAATACTCAATCATGAGGCATCAAAGCCAAAGGAACTGAGTAACATTGAGAAATGCTATAGATGGAAGGAATGCAGTTTGGAAACCTACCAAAAAACAATTAGGCAACAACAAATTCAATCCCTTTTAGACAATTTCCTGGGTAAAACGTTCACTGTAATAGTGAAGGTGTAAACTTGGCAGTAGAAAATCTTAACAGTATATTTGACCTCTCAGCTTCCCTATCAAATCTAAAAATCTCAAATAGAAAACCGAAGAAAATTAACAACAATGACAAATGGTTTGATGAAGAATGCAAAAATCTAAGAAAGAAATTGAGAAACCTGTCCAACCAAAAACATAGAGACCCGGAAAACCTGAGTCTCGCCTTCACTATGGTGAATCACTAAAACAATACAGAAATACACTACGGAAAAAGAAGGAACAGCATGTCAGAAATCAGCTCAATGTAATTGAAGAATCCATAGACTCTAACCACTTCTGGGAAAATTGGAAAACACTAAACAAACAACAACACGAAGAATTATCTATCCAAAATGGAGATGTATGGGTAAACCACTTCTCCAATCTTTTTTGGCTCTATAACAAAGAATAAAGAGCAAAAACATATACATGATCAAATACAGATCTTAGAATCAACTATTAAAGACTACCAGAACCCACTGGATTCTCCAATTACATTGAATGAGTTACAGGACAAAATAAAAACCCTCCAACCCAAAAAGGCCTGTGGTGTTGATGGTATCCTCAATGAAATGATCAAATATACAGACAACAAATTCCAATTGGCTATACTAAAACTCTTTAACATCATCCTTAGCTCTGGCATCTTCCCCAATATTTGGAACCAAGGACTGATCACCCCAATCCACAAAAATGGAGACAAATTTGACCCCAATAACTACCGTGGAATATGCGTCAACAGTAACCTTGGGAAAATCCTCTGCATTATCATTAACAGCAGACTCGTGCACTTCCTCAATGAAAACAATGTACTGAGCAAATGTCAAATTGGCTTTTTACAAATTACCGTACAACAGACCATGTATTCACCCTGCACACCCTAATTGACAACCAAACAAACCAAAACAAAGGCAAAGTCTTCTCATGCTTTGTTGATTTCAAAAAAACCTTCGACTCAATTTGGCATGAGGGTCTGCTATACAAACTGATGGAAAGTGGTGTTGGGGGTAAAACATACGACATCATAAAATCCATGTACACAAACAACAAGTGTGCGGTTAAAATTGGCAAAAAACACACAAATTTCTTCACACAGGGTCGTGGGGTTAGACAGGGATGCAGCTTAAGCCCCACCCTCTTCAACATATATATCAACGAACTGGCGCGGGCACTAGAAAAGTCTGCAGCACCCGGCCTCACCCTACTAGAATCTGAAGTCAAATGTCTGCTGTTTGCTGATGATCTGGTGCTTCTGTCACCAACCAAGGAGGGCCTACAGCAGCACCTAGATCTTATGCACAGATTCTGTCAGACCTGGGCCCTGACAGTAAATCTCAGTAAGACCAAAATAATGGTGTTCCAAAAAGGTCCAGTCACCAGGACCACAAATACAAATTCCATCTCGACACTGTTGCCCTAGAGCACACAAAAAACTATACATACCTTGGCCTAAACATCAGCGCCACAGGTAACTTCCAAAAGCTGTGAACGATCTGAAGACAAGGCAAGAAGGGCATTCTATGCCATCAAAAGGAACATAAATTTCAACATACCAATTAGGTTATTGGCTAAAAATACTTGAATCAGTCATAGAGCCCATTGCCCTTTATGGTTGTGAGGTCTGGGGTCCGCTCACCAACCAAGACTTTACAAAATGGGACAAACACCAAATTGAGACTCTGCACGCAGAATTCTGCAAAAATATCCTCCGTGTACACGTAGAGACACCAAATAATGCATGCAGAGCAGAATTAGGCCGATACCCACTAATTATCAAAATCCAGAAAAGAGCTGTTAAATTCTATAACCACCTAAAGGAAGCGATTCCCAAACCTTCCACAACAAAGCCATCACCTACAGAGATGAACCTGGAGAAGAGTCCCTAAGCAAGCTGGTCCTGGGGCTCTGTTCACAAACACACCCCCACAGAGCCCCATGACAGCAGCACAATTAGACACAACCAAATCATGAGAAAACAAAAAGATAATTACTTGACACATTGGAAAGAATTAACAAAAAAAAAACAGAGCAAACTAGAATGCTATTTGGCCCTAAACAGAGAAGTACACAATGGCAGAATACCTGACCACTGGAACTGGCCCAAACTTAAGGAAAGCGACTATGTACAGACTCAGCGAAGCATAGCCTTGCTATTGAGAAAGGCTGCCGTAGGCAGACATGGCTCTCAAGAAGACAGGCTATGTGCTCCTGCCCACAAATGAGGTGGAAACTGAGCTGCACTTCTCTTCTCACATGATGTGACCATATTGAGAGACATCTTCCCTCAGATTACACAGATCTACAAAGAATTCGAAAACAAATCAATTTGAAAAACTCCCATATCTGGTGAAATTCCACAGTGTGCCATCAGAGCAGCAAGATTTGTGACCTGTTGCCACGAAAAAGGGCAACCAGTGAAGAACACGCACCATTGTAAATACAACCCATATCTATGCTTATTTATTTTATCTTGTGTCCTTAACCATTTGTACATTGTAAAAACACTGTATATATATATAATATGACATTTGTAATGTCTTCATTGTTTTGAAACTTCTGTATGTGTGATGTCTACTGTTAATTTCACTTTATATATTATCTACCTTACTTGCTTTGGCAATGTTAACACATGTTTCCCATGCCAATAAAGCCCTTGAATTGAATTGAGACCTTGAGAGAGAGAGCGCTAGAGAGAAATCTAGAGCGAGAGAGTTAGAGAGAGAAAGCTAGAGAGAGAGAGAGCGCTAGAGAGAAAGCTAGAGAGAGAGAGAAAGCTACAGAGAAAGCTGGAGAGAGCGAGCTAGAGAGACAGAGGAAGCTAGAGGGAAAGCTAAAGAGAGCGAGCTAGAGAGACAGAGGAAGCTAGAGGGAAAGCTAGAGAGACAGCTAGAGAGAAAGCTAGAGAGAAGGCAAGAGAGAGAGAAAGCTAGAGAGAGAGAGAGAAAGCTGGAGAGAGAGCTATATAGAGAGAGAAAGCTAGAGAGGGAGCGCTAGAGTGAAGGAGAAAGCTAGAGAGAGAGCTAGTGAGAGAGAGAAAGCTAGAGAGAATGCTAGATAGAGAGAGAGAGAGAGCTAGAGAGAGAGAAAGCTAGAGAGAGAGAGAAAGCTTGAGAGAGAGAGAGAAAGCTAGAGAGGAAGCTGGAGAGAGCGAGCTAGAGAGACAGAGAAAGCTAGAGAGAGAGAAAGCTAGAGAGAGAGAGAGAAAGCTAGATGAAGCTGGAGAGAGAGAGCTAAAGGGGGAGAGAAAGATAGAGAGAGAGAGCTAGAGGGAGAGAGAAAGATAAAGAGAGATAGTGCTAGAGAGAAAGTTAGCGAGAGAGAGAAAGCTGGAGAGAAAGCTGGAGAGAAATAGCTATAGATAGAGAGAAAACTAGAGAAAGAGAGAGCTAGAGAGAGAGAAAGTTAGAGAGAAAGCTAGAGAGAGGAAAGCTAGAGAGGACGCTGGAGAGAGAGAGGCTAGAGGGAGAGAGAAAGCTAGAGAGAGAGAGAAAGCTGAGAGAAAGCTGGAGAGAAAGTTGGAGAGAGAGAGAGCTATAGATAGAAAGCTAGAGAAAGAGAGAGCAGAGAGGGAGAGGAGAGAGAGAGAGAGAGAGGAAGCTTGAGAGAAAGCTGGAGAGGAAGCTGGAGAGAAAGCTAGAGAGAAAGCTAGAGAGAAAGCTGGAGAGAAAGCTGGAGAGAAAGCTGGAGAGAGAGAGCTATAGATAGAGAGAAAGCTAGAGAAAGAGAGAGCGAGAGGGAGAGAAAGCGAGAGAGAAAGCTGGAGAGAAAGAGAAAGCTAGAGAGAAAGCTAGAGAGAGAGCTCGAGAGAGAGCTCGAGAGGGAGCTAAGAGAGAGCTAGAGAGAGAGCTCGAGAGAGAGAATTAGAGAGAGAGCTAGAGAGAGAGCTAGAGAGAGTATTAGAGAGAGAATTAGAGAGAGAGCTAGAGAGAGAGCTCGAGAGAGAATTAGAGAGAGAATTAGAGAGAGAGCTAGAGAGAGCTAGAGTGAGAGAACGA
Organism: Oncorhynchus masou masou; assembly: GCF_036934945.1. Taxonomy (NCBI): domain Eukaryota; kingdom Metazoa; phylum Chordata; class Actinopteri; order Salmoniformes; family Salmonidae; genus Oncorhynchus; species Oncorhynchus masou. The sequence continues at coordinate 18,556 of NW_027011135.1, read as the reverse complement.
GAGAGAGAGACAGGGAGAGAGGGAGAGAGAGAAATATCCCCACCATTACTCATCCTCTTACACTGAGGATATAAATAGGACATTGACAGCATAACTAAATGGGGAAACAGTTTGCAACCTCACTCTGCCATCAAGGTGATTCATGAACAGAGGAACAAACTGAGGAGAGGAGAAACTCTAAGAGGACAATGGAAATAGACTGAAAATAGATTTACTAACGTGTCCTGGCAATCAACTACAGCCAAAGGATGAATATTGTATTCTGTAACGTAAGAGGGAGGTGGCTGCCAGTTGTGGGGAAAGGATCCAATTGTCATACTTGAGTAAAAGTAAAGAAACCTTAATATAAATGACTCAAGTAAAAGTCGCCCATTAAAACAAGACACATTGGTACCCATCCTTACCCATTAAAACAGGAGACATTGGTACCCATATGTACCCATTAAAACAGGAGACATTGGTACCCATATGTACCCATTAAAACAGGAGACATTGGTACCCATCCTTACCCATTAAAACAGGAGACATTGGTACCCATATGTACCCATTAAAACAGGAGACATTGGTACCCATCCTTACCCATTAAAACAGAAGACATTGGTACCCATATGTACCCATTAAAACAGGAGACATTGGTACCCATCCTTACCCATTAAAACAGGAGACATTGGTACCCATCCTTACCCATTAAAACAGGAGACATTGGTACCCATCCTTACCCATTAAAACAGGAGACACTGGTACCCATATGTACCCATTAAAACAAGACACATTGGTACCCATATGTACCCATTAAAACAAGACACATTGGTACCCATCCTTACCCATTAAAACAGGAGACATTGATACCCATATGTACCCATTAAAACAGGAGACATTGGTACCCATATGTACCCATTAAAACAGAAGACATTGGTACCCATCAAAACAGGAGACATTGGTACCCATATGTACCCATTAAAACAGGAGACATTGGTACCCATCCTTACCCATTAAAACAGGAGACACTGGTACCCATATGTACCCATTAAAACAAGACACATTGGTACCCATATGTACCCATTAAAACAAGACACATTGGTACCCATCCTTACCCATCAAAACAGGAGACATTGATACCCATATGTACCCATTAAAACAGGAGACATTGGTACCCATATGTACCCATTAAAACAAGACACATTGGTACCCATCCTTACCCATTAAAACAGGGAACATTGATACCCATATGTAGCCATTAAAACAGGAGACATTGGTACCCATATGTACCCATTAAAACAAGACACATTGGTACCCATCCCTTACCCATTAAAACAAGACATTGATACCCATATGTACCCATTAAAACAGAGACATTGGTACCCCATATGTACCCATTAAAACAGGAGACATTGGTACCCATCTGTACCCACTAAAACAGTAACATGGTCCTGGGCTGTTACTTATCATGTGTTGTACCTACTGTACAGTATATACCGGCCTGGAAAACTGTAACCTGGTCCTGGGCTATTATATATAGCCACCCTAGTCGTGGGCAATTTCTCTCTGCAACCGCACGACGAGCGGTACTTAGGCGCCAATCTAGGTCCAAAAGGCTTCTACCCCCAAGCCATAAGACTCCTGAACATCTAGTCAAATGGCTACCCAGACTATTTGCAGTGCCCCCACCCCCTCTATACATTTTGGCTCATTTCACAAGCCATTGATTGCACCTGCCTCAAGGCATATTATTAAAACATCCTGTGGCGTTCTGCATTAGCATCGAATAGCCCCTGTGATATGCAACTTTTCAGGGAAGTTAGGAACCAACATACACAGGCAGTTAGGAAAGCTAAGGCTAGCTTTCTCAAACAGAAATTTGCATCCTGTAGTACAAACTCAAAACAGTCCTGTGACACTGTAAAGTCCATGGATAATAAGAGCACCTCCTCCCAGCTGCCCACTGCAATGAGGCTAGGAAACACTGTCACTACCGATAAATCCACAATAATTGAGAATTTCAATAAGCATTTTTCTACGGCTGGCCATGCTTTCCACCTGGCTACCCCTACCCCGGTCAACAGCCCTGCACTCCCCACAGCAACTCGCCCAAAACTCCTCCACTTCTCCTTCACTGCAAAACATGGAACCCTACAAATCAGCGGGACGAGACAATCTGGACCCTCTCTTTCTAAAATTATCTGCCGAAATTATTACAACCTCTATTACTAGCCTGTTCAACCTCTCTTTCGTATCGTCTGAGATTCCCATAGATTGGAAAGCTGCCGCGGTCATCCCCCTCTTCAAAGGGGAGACACTCTAGACCAAAACTGCTACAGACCTATATCTATTCTACCCTGCCTTTCTAAGGTCTTTGAAAGCCAAGTTAACAAACAGATTACCGACCATTTTGAATCTCACCGTACCTTCTCCGCTATGCAATCTGGTTTCAGAGCTGGTCATGGGTGCACCTCAGCCACGCTCAAGGTCCTAAACGATATCATAACCGCAATCGATAAGAGACATTACTGTGCAGCCATATTCATCGACCTGGCCAAGGCTTTAGATTCTGTCACAACATTCTTATTGGCAGACTCAACAGCCTTGGTTTCTCAAATTATTGCCTCGCTTGGTTCACCAACTTCTTCTCCGATAGAGTTCAGTGTGTCAAATCGGAGGGTCTGTTGTCCGGGCCTCTGGCAGTCTCTATGGGGGTGCCACAGGGTTAAATTCTCAGGCCTACTCTCTTCTCTGTATACATCAATGATGTCGCTCTCGCTGCTGGTGATTCTTTGATCCACCTCTACGCAGACACCATTCTGTATACCTCTGGCCCTTTATTGGACACTGTGTTAACTAACCTCCAGATGAGCTTCAATGCCATACAACTCTCCTTCCGTGGCCTCCAACTGCTCTTAAATGCAAGTAAAACTAAATGCATGCTCTTCAACCGGTCATTGCCCGCACTCTGCCCGCCCGTCCAGCATCACTACTCTGGACGGTTCTGACTTAGAATATGTGGACAACTACAAATACCTAGGTGTCTGGTTAGACTGTAAACTTTCCTTCCAGACTCACATTAACCTCTCTGGCCCACCCGGGACGCAACCACACCCCCTTCCAACAATAAATGCAAATGCGCTACGCCAAATGCTAATAGCACTCGTTAAAACTCAAACGTTCATTAAAATTCACATACAGGGTACTCAATTCAAGCTACACTCATTGTGAATCTAGCCAACGAGTCAGATTTGTAAAATGCTTTTCGGCGAAAGCATGAGTAGCTATTATCTGATAGCAGGCAACACGCCGAAATACCAGAAGGGAACGTAAACAAAGGAATTAGCGTAGCCGGCGCTACACAAAACGCAGAAACCAATCCCTGAGGTTTGTAAGACACTGGGTTTAATAATAATTAGGCAAAGACTCGGCTTATGCAAAAGGTCCGTAAAGTTTATTCACGAGAACGTTCCGTTTTATAACTCACCCTCTCCCTACCTACTACACGCACATACACGCACACGCAGACACACAAACAGTAGGTGGGATGTATCTTTCCCCATAGGTCTCACCACTCGTTTATTACTACCAAGTTGGCAGTTCCATCCTCCCGAGATTAGAGGGACCTTGACGGGATTCCCTTTCCTTGCTTAAGTTTCTCAGAGTTTTAACCAGGTCAGGTCATGCACAGTTTACTTGTTCTTGTTCTTACTTGTTGTCTAATTATTCATTATATATATATATATATATATATATATATATATGTTACATAATCTAATAATTACGTTTCAGGGTGGAATTCTTTAGTCGTTACCTTAAACATATAAATTCCCTTATCAATCCTTCACTCATGCTGACAAACATTCCTACCGATCCTCAACTTCGGCGATGTCATTTACAAAATAGCCTCCAACACTCTTCTCAACAAATTGGATGCAGTCCATCACTGTGCCATCCGTTTTGTCTCCAAATCCCCATATACTACCCACCACTGCAACCTGTATGCTCTCGTTGGCTGTCCCTAGCTTCATACTCGTTGCCAAACAGACTAGCTCCAGGTCAACTACAAGTCTCTGCTTGGTAAAGCCCCGCCTTATTTCAGCTCACTGGTCACCATAGCAGCACCGACCCGTAGTACGCGCTTCCAGCAGGTATATCTCACTGGTCACCCCCAAAGCCAATTATTCCTTTGGCCGCTCCAGCAGTTCTCTGCTGCCAATGACTGGAAATCTAACTGCAATAATGAAGCTGAGACTCTACTCCCTCACTAGTTTTAAGCACCAGTTGTCAGAGTACCAGATCACTGCACCCAGGCTACAGCTCATCTGTAAATAGCCCATCCAATCTACCTCATCCCCATACTGTATTTATTTATTTTATCTTGTTCCTTTGCACCCCAGTATCTCAACTTCCACATTAATTTCTCTGCACATCCTACCATTCCAGTGTTTAATTACATATTGTACTACTTGCTCCATGGCCCATTTATTGCCTTAACTCTCTTATCCTACCTCATTTGCACATGCTGTATATAGATTTTCCTACTGTATTATTGACTGTATGTTTGTTTATTCCATGTGTAACTCTGTGTTGTTGTTTGTGTCGAACTGCTTTTCTTTATCTTGGCCAGGTCGCAGTTGTAAATGAGAACTTGTTCTCAACTAGCCTACCTGGTTAAATAAAGGTGTTCTCAACTAGCCTATCTGGTTATTAAGGTGTTCTCAACTAGCCTACCTGGTTAAATAAAGGTGAAATAAAAATAAAATAAACATTTCATGGCATAGTTTACATGCATTAATAAACCAGGTTAATTTAACAGCTGCTGAAATGAGAGCCAATTGATGACTTATATTAATCTGAACATTGAATACTAGTCTTCCTTCATACATACATACATACATACTTACATAAATTAGTTACTGAGGTAGTAAGTTCCAAACAGAATGTTCCAGATGGAACCCAGTGACATCAAACTGATGTTAGTTGCAGTGACAATAGAGTCTTCAGACACTATTTGTTCTCTGTCTCCTCTCCTCTCCTCTCCTCTCCTCTCCTCTCCTCTCCTCTCCTCTCCTCTCCTCTCCTCTCCTCTCCTCTCCTCTCCTCTCCTCCTCCTCTCCTCTCCTCTCCTCTCCTCTCCCTCACCCTCCAACCCTCTCCTCTCCCTACCCCATCCTCCTCTCCTCTCCTTAACTCATGCTCCTCTCCTCTCCTTACCCCATCCTCCAACCCTCACAGAACTGAATGGCAGTCAGAATTCTAGAATCCTGAGTAATGAGGTAACTCGGTCTTTTCTATTTCTCCTCTCTCTCTCTGTTGTCAGGGACAACCTGTCACTTCTAATAGACCATCCAGTGTACAAAAGTGTATTCACTGTCAGGTGGGTCTCTGATTTATTCCGTCTTCTGGGCCCCAAACATGCTGACGTCTCCCATGAATGACTCAGTGATGTATTGCCATGTATTCTCCTGCTCCTGCATAGCCTCAGCCTCAGCCTCCTACCTCTATGCTATATTCATCCCGGAATCCTGTGTGCTTATGTTAGCAGTCTGTCACAAGAGACTCATTCAATAGCAAGACATCTTGCCTGTTCCTTCCCTACGATCGCTCTTACTCCCCGCACTGCCTACTGTGTGTTATCTATGTCATGATGACTCAGTGCTGTCACCTTGCCACTATGCCGCAGTGATTAAGTGTGTGAGCCAGTAGAAACACCGTCATCAATTTTACAATAGGACATCACATGATCATTTATCACTGATGTCAATACTGCAGCAGGGCTCATGTCTATCACAATGTGGTCATGACATCTTGTGTCTGTGGCGGCGGAGAGGGAGGCAGGGAGAGAGGGCGGGGGAGAGAGAGAGGTGGGGGAGAGAGAGTGTGGAGAGAGAGAGGAGGGGAGAGAGAGGGAGAGAGGGTGGAGAGAGAGGAGTGGAGAGAGAGAGGTGGGGAGAGAGAGAGGAGGAGAGAGAGAGGTGGGGAGAGGAGAGAGGTGGGGGAGAGAGAGAGGTGGGGGAGAGAGAGAGGTGGAGGAGAGAGAGGGAGGAGAGAGAGAGCGGGAGAGAGAGAGGAGGGAGAGAGAGAGGGAGGAGAGAGAGAGGGTGGGAGGAGAGAGAGAGTGTGAGAGAGAGAGAGGTGGGGAGAGAGAGGAGGAGGAGAGAGGTGGGGGAGAGAGAGGTGTGGAGAGAGAGAGGAGGAGAGAGAGAGGTGGGGGAGAGAGAGAGGTGGGGGAGAGAGGAGGGAGAGAGAGAGGGCGGGGAGAGAGAGGGAGGTGGGGAGAGAGAGGTGTGGAGAGAGAGGTGGGGAGAGAGAGAGCGGGGAGAGAGAGGTGTGGAGAGAGAGGTGGGGAGAGAGAGAGGGGGAGAGAGAGGTGTGGAGAGAGAGAGAGAGGAGAGAGAGAGGTGTGAGAGAGAGAGAGTGGGGAGAGAGAGGTGGGGAGAGAGAGGGAGAGAGAGAGAGAGAGAGAGGAGAGAGGGAGGTGGGGAGAGAGAGGTGTGGAGAGAGAGAGAGGTGGGGAGAGAGAGGTGTGGAGAGAGAGAGAGAGGTGGGGAGAGAGAGGAGGAGAGAGAGAGCGGGGAGAGAGAGAGGTGGGGAGAGAGAGGTGGGGAGAGAGAGGTGTGGAGAGAGAGAGAGCGGGGAGAGAGAGAGGTGGGAGAGAGAGAGGAGGAGAGAGAGAGAGGTGGGGGAGAGAGAGAGGTGGGGAGAGAGAGAGGAGGAGAGAGAGAGGGAGGAGAGAGAGAGGTGGGGAGAGAGAGTGTGGAGAGAGAGAGAGGGGGGAGAGAGAGAGAGGTGGGGAGAGAGAGGAGAGAGAGAGAGGGGAGAGAAAGAAGGAGAGAGGGGCGAGGAGGGGAGAGAGGAGAGAGAGAGGTTATGAGCAGCTGAGCTCCTACATTTTTCAGCATGTTCTAAAAAATATATTGATTTAGAGTTAGATTAACTTGGATTTTTTTCAGGGACATGTACAGGATGTTACCCTCTACAACATAACCTTTCTTCCAAATCAAAACTCATCCTACAACCTGATTTTGGATGGAATTACAGAATCACCTGGAAGGCTCACAACTACCAAAGATTATTATTCCAAAGCTAAACAACATAAACCTGAAAACACCATCCAACCTGGAACTGCGTGAGTAATGTTTGGTCTGAAGCTATATTTTATTTCCAAAAGCCAAGGAGAAAAATGCATTACAATGATATATTTTACTTTATAAGGACTGAATGCTAAATTAAGGCTACCAAGCTTGATACAACTTCAATTATCACTGACGTGTCAAGTGAGAGATGTCAAAGCCCCTGAGCCCAACAATGGCAGGAGAGTCGCAGTCTACTCCAACCAAATGGAGAGGCCTTAGAAGCTGCCTCCCACTGTTCAGAGGTAATTAGAATACAGTACCCTGTGTATGTAAAAATGACAAGACAAGAAAAGAGCACAAAATTAAACTCCTTCCCTGTTTGAGCGCATGAATCACTAGCGGGACACCTACGAGACTTCAGACACTATTTCTCCTCTCCTCTCCTCTCCAGAAAAATCATATTGTATGATTTTTAAGTAATTAATTTGCATTTTATTGCATGGCATAAGTATTTGATACATCAGGAAAGCAGAACTTAATATTTGGTACAGAAACCTTTGTTTGCAATTACAGAGATCATACGTTTCCTATAGTTCTTGACCAGGTTTGCACACACTGCAGCAGGGATTTTGGCCCACTCCTCCATAAGGACCTTCTCCAGATCCTTCAGGTTTCGGGGCTGTCGCTGGGCAATATGGACTTTCAGCTCCCTCCAAAGATGTTCTATTGGGTTCAGGTCTGGAGACTGGCTAGGCTCCAGGACCCTGAGATGCTTCTTAAGGAGCCTCTCCTTAGTTGCCCTGGCTGTGTGTTTCGGGTCGTTGTCATACTGGAAGACCCAGCCACGACCCAACTTCAATGCTCTTACTGAGGGAAGGAGGTTGTTGGCCAAGATCCCGCGATACATGGCCCCATCCATTGATGGCCCCATCCATTGACCCCCATAACTACCGTGGGATATGCGTCAACAGCAATCTTGGGAAAATCCTTTATCATTATCATTAACAGCAGACTTTTACATTTACTCAGTGAAAACAATGCACTGAGCAAATGTCAATTTGGCTTTTTGCCAAATCGCCGTACGACAGACCACGTATTCATCCTGCACACCCTGATTGACAAACAAACAAACAAACCAAAACAAAGGCAAATTCTTCTCATGTTTTGTTGATTTCAAAAAAGCCTTCAACTCAATTTGGCATGAGGTTCTGCTATACAAATTTATGGAAAGTGGTGTTGGGGAAAAACATTATGTGTACACTAACAACAAGTGTGGGGGTAAAATTGGCAAAGAACACACACATTTCTTTCCCCACAGGGCCATGGGGTGAGACAAGGATGCAGCTTAAGCCCCACCATCTTCAACATATACAGTTGAAGTCAGAAGTTTACATACACCTTAGCCAATTACATTTAAACTCAGTTTTTCACAATTCTTGACATTTAATCCTAGTAAAAATTCCCTGTCTTAGGTCAGTTAGGATCACCACTTTATTTTAAGAATGTGAAATGTCAGAATAATAATAGAGATAATTATTTATTTCCTCACATTTCCAGTGGGTCAGAAGTTTACATACACTCAATTAGTATTTGGTAGCATTGCCTTTAAATTGTTTAACTTGGGTCAAACGTTTCGGATAGCCTTCCACAAGCTTCCCACAATAAGTTGGGTGAATTTTGGCCCATCCCTCTTGACAGAGCTGTTGTAACTGAGTTAGGTTTGTAGACCTTCTTCCTCGCACACGCTTTTTCTGTTCTGCCCACACATTTTCTATAGGATGGAGGTCAGGCTTTGTGATGGCCACTCCAATACCTTAACTATGTTGTCCTTAAGCCATTTTGTCAAAACTTTGGAAGTATACCTGGCGTCATTGTCCATTTTGATTAAGCCATGATGTCAAGCAAAGAGGCACTGAGTTTGAAGGTTGGCCTCGACATACATCCACACCTCCAATTGACTCAAATGATGTAAATTAGCCTATCAGAAGCTTTTAAAGGCATGACATCATTTTCTCTATTTTCCAAGCTGTTTAAATGTACAGTCAACTTAGTGTATGTAAACTTCTGACCCATTTTTTTTTACTAGGCAAGTCAGTTAAGAACAAATTCTTATTTTCAATGACAGCCTAGGAACAGTGGGTTAACTGCCTGTTCAGGGGCAGAACGACAGATTTGTACCTTGTCAGCCTGGGGATTTGAACTCTGCAATCCTGCCATTAGTCCAACGCTCTAACCACTTGACTACTCTGCTCACTCCGAATTGTGATACAGTGAATTATTAGTGAAATAATCTTGTCTGTAAACAATTGTTGGAAAATGACTTGTGTCACGCAAAGTAGATATCCTAACCAACTTGCCAAATATATAGTATATAGTTTTTTCATCCAAATGAAATACTGCCCCTAGAGTTCCAAGAGGTTAAATAACAAGAAATTTGTGGGGTTGTTGTAAAAAGAGTTTTAATGACTCCAACTTAAGTATATGTAAACTTGACTTCAACTGTATATCAGCGAATTGAAGAAAGTACCCAGAACAGTCTGCAGCACCCAGCCTCACCCTACTAGAATCTGAAGTCAAATGTATGTTTGTTGACATCTGGTGCTTCTGTTACCAACCAAGAGGGCCTACAGCAGCACCTAGATGTCTCTGCAGGCAGATTATGCCAGAACTGGGCCCTGACAGTAAATCTCAGTAAGACCAAAATAATGGTGTTCTGAAAAAGGTCCAGCCGCCAGGACCACAAATACAAATTCCATCTAGACACCGTTGCCCTAGAGCACAGAAACAACTTGGCCATAACATACCTTGGCCTTAACATCAGCGCCACAGGTAACTCTCCACAAAGCTGCGAACGATCTGAGAGACAAGGCAAGCAGGACATTCTATGGCCATCAAACGGAACGTAGTATCTCTGACATACCATCATAGGATCTGGCTAAAAATACTTGAATCAGTTATAGAACCCATGGCCCTTCTATTTATTTTCCTTTTGTACTTTAACCATTTGCTCATAATTACAACACTCTATACGGACAAAATGACATTTGCAATGTCTTTATTCTTTTGGAGCTTCTGTGAGTGTAATGTTTACTGTTGATTTTGATTGTTTATTTCACTTTTGAATATTGTCTACTTCACTTGCTTAAGCAATGTAAACATGTTTTCCATGCCAATAAAGCCGCTTGAATTGAATTGAGAGGGAGAGAGAGATGGGGGAGAAAGATGGAGAGAGAGGGGGGAAGAAAGGGAGAGAGAGAGAGAGAGAGAGAGAGAGAGGATAGAAGGGGAAAGGAGGCGGCAGAGAGAGGGGGACAGGCAGATAGAGATGGGGGAGAGTTTGTCAGTGAGCTAACAAGGCTTCTCTAAGCAGGACTAGACTATTAGCAGATGGAAAGGAGAGGGGCTGAATGTTGAAGATAATAAAGAGACAGTGATTTTCTCATAGTCACCATGTTCAATTATTTTTTTGCTAGAATTGCAGTATGATGGGAAAGATATAGGGAGGGAGTCTGGAGTGGTGTGTGCGGGTGTGCACGTGTGTGCGTGCACGTGTGAGTCTGCCCTTGGATTTGTATTTTGTTCTGTCTCTCTATTAGGCTAAAGGAGGAGGTAGAGGAGGTAGTTAAGTGACTGGCTGAGTTATCTTGCCTTACCCCCCCATCCTCTCAAACTTCTGCATCAGAACCCGAGGTGTGTGTGTGGGCATTGACGGTGTTAGGACTGCACCATTCCATTCCCGGGGGAGAACAGGGTGCGGGGTGGACTGAATTATCAATGGTAGATTGTTGTACACACACACACACACTCAAACCCATGAGACATGGAAGTGGTGGTTCAGCCCGTCTGTGTGACCAGGCAACCAGCCCCTCCACTACTCTCTTGAAGCTGAAGATAAGGGCTAGTGACATCACTAGGTGATGGACACGGTGCTATCTGCCAGGAGTACAGTGTATGGATGTGGTGTGAGGCTTCCTCCTCTCACCTCTCTTTGACAGCTCGACAACACTCCACCTCTTCTATTGTGAATGTTCGCGATTGGGATCAGAAGTATTCACTGTAATAGCTTGATTGTAAATCAGCTCCCTGCTCTATGCCCTGTTACGTCCCCAGTGGCGCAGCTGTCTAAGGCACTGCATCTCAGCACTAGAGGCGTCACTACAGACCCTGGTTCAATTCCGGGCTGTATCACAACCAGCCGTGATTGGGAGTCCCACAAGGCGGTGCACAATTGGCCCAGTATCGTCCGGGTTAGATGGTTTGGTCTGGGTAGGCCGTCGTTGTAAATAAGAATGTATTCTTAACTGACTTGCCTCGTTAAATAAAGGTTTAATGCATTTAAAAAACAAAAGATTGAAAACTATACGTGTGTCCTAAATGGCACTATGAAGGGAATAGGGAACCAATTGGTTTGTGGCCTATGGTTCTGTTAACACTCTCTCCAATGGGCTTCAGTGTCAATATGAGCCTATTATTATATGTCTGATGGGATAGAGCTGAGTTCATGTGCTTTGTTACACAAGCCTCTTGGAGGGAACAGAGCACCCTGCTACACTCAACTCCCCGTGGAGTGAAAGAGGTATGTGATTGTAGGTGCAGGTAAGGATAACAGAAGCGGAGAATACTACCGTTTACAGGGAATTTATTTCCTTAACACAGTAAACGTGGGGGAAAAGGGGCTGGACTGAAGCAAAGAAAGTGAAAGTTAGAGCCCCCTTTTCTACCTTACCTACCCACCCACTACTTACCTAACCTTAACGACACCAAGCGCAATAAACAAAATACAGGGGGTGGTTCGCCCAGGTCTTACCTAGTGTGACGGAGTACATACTACGGGTATATGTTTGCCCACAGGCCTCTTGCCTAAACACTCCCACGGTGCCTTCCCCTTCCCCCTCTGGGAACAAATGAAGCAGAATAGTACAATCTTAAAGTGAACCATTTTAATAATCAAAAACAGTCCTTTTGGCATACACATACCTCAGCAGGACCGGCTAAAAAAATCATTTACAATCTTATACAAACCAACAACGAAACACAGGACCTACAAATAAGCTCTGTCTTCTAATAAAGGAACACTGGCTTTTATCCAGCTGCAGAAGGAGTTTGTAATTGCCGACAGCTGTATCCCCTAATGAGAGGGCGGGGATCAGAGCTCCACCTGCATTGGGGCCCGACCAATCAGCAGCTTGGGGAATCCAGGAAGCCATTTCCTGAAATACACACATACATATACTGTCACGGTCGTCATAAAGAGGAGACCAAGGCGCAGCGTGGTGTTTAAACATACTTATTTAATAGAGGAACAAACACTGAACAAAAAAACTAACTAAAACGGAACCGTGACGCAACATGGCTAGTGCAGAACAGGCAACTAAACATAGAATAACAACCCACAAAAATAACCAAGGAATATGGCTACCTAAATATGGTTCCCAATCAGAGACAACGATAAACAGCTGCCTCTGATTGGAGAAACCAATCTAGGCAACCATAGACATATAAACACCTAGACTAGAAAACCCCCCTAGACAATACAAAACTAAACAAATCACTTTGTCACACCCTGACCTAACCAAATAATAAAGAAAACAAAGGATAACTAAGGTCAGGGTGTGACATATACACAAACCCACAACACAGAAACTGGGAGTGTAACATGCGCATACACTCATATGACTGCATCAGTAGAGCTTCTGCTTTAACAGTGTGTGGAATATTTTTTAATATTTCCTTAGAAATATATATATATATATTTAATTAACTTTATTTAACTAGGCAAGTCAGTTAAGAACAAATTTTATTTAAAGTGAAGGCCTACCCCGGCCAAATCCCCTCCCTAACCCAGACGACGTGGGGCTAATTGTGCACCGCACCCACGGGACCCCAATCATGGCCTGTTGTGATACAGCCTAGGGTGGCAGGCTTCCTTTAATGTCTTTGGTGTTTATTCCTTGTAATCTGTCTGAATTTATGGACCGTTATTACTGCATTGGCAGGTCTGGTAAGCGGCCATGGTCAAACCAGCATACAGACCACCACTTTATTATCTATGGATGCCATGCTGCTTCTCCGGAGAAATCTCAATCTGATGTCCACTGTGTTTGCGCATGTCTGATGACCGGATTGTGGTTTATTAAGGTTTATTATGTAGATTTGATCATATTTGAAATAAAACATTGATATTTATCTAGACTTTCATGTTTTTGTTGTTGTTGTTGTTGTTGCAATAATTGTAATCAAATCAAATCAAATGTATTTATATAGCCCTTCTTACATCAGCTGATATCTAAAAGTGAGGTACAGAAACCCAGCCTAAAACCCCAAACAGCAATGCAGGTGTAGAAGCACGTGTGGCTAGGAAAACTTCCTAGAAAGGCCAAAACCTGGGAAGAAACCTAGAGGAACCAGGCTATGAGGGGTGGCCAAATCCTCTCTGGCTGTGCCGGGTGGAGATTATAACAGAACATGGTCGAGATGTTAAAATGCCTGCATGACCAGCAGAGTGAAATAATAATAATCACAGTGGCTGTCAAGGGCAACAAGTCAGCACCTCAGGAGTCATTAGGCTTAGTATTAATATATTCTGCATGAAAAATGACACCATCTTGTTGTGTCTGAGGATGATGAAGGCTGAACCTAACGCTGGCAACGGGAGGAGTATTTCTGAAGCTGAGTTATTGCCCGTGTCATGTAAAAAAGATATATATATATATTTTTTTTTTGACATCTTGACCATTTTCTGTTACAATCTCCACCCTGCCCACCCTGTTGAACACAACCCCCCTCCCTGTAGCAAACATTTGAGTCTGAAATGCCTGTCATCTTTCTCTGGTATCTCCAGGATTTACTCAAGGCTGGACACGCCTGCTGCTTTAAGCCCAGGGGCCATAAGCTGCTACGGTGTTAGAACACAGTTAGTGACTATCATTTAATCTACGGGTTGCCATAGCGACTGATCCCAGCAGCCGAGCCCTTTGAAAGTGAGCCACATGAGTGAATGGAAGTAGGCAGGCAGGCGTGCGGGCGGGCGGACAGGCAGGCATACTGCAGCAAGCTGCCACGTGTTGTGTGTGTGTGTGTATTGTGTTTGTTTGTGTGTGTGTCATTCAAATATTGTCTCGTGATGCACAGAGGATAATAAAGGGCTATGACACACACATCCACCATGCTGTAGGCTGAGGATGCTCCACCATGCTGTAGGCTGAGGATGCTCCATCATGCCAGCTGAGGATGCTCCACCATGCTGTAGGCCGAGGATGCTCCACCATGCTGCAGGCTGAGTGATGCTCCACCATGCTATAGGCTGAGGATGCTCCCACCATGCTATAGACTGAGTGATGCCCACCATGCTTCCGCCTAGCTGAGGGAGCAGGGGGAGGAGGGCAGGAGCGAGGGGAGGAGGGTAGAGGAAGAGAGAGATACAGAGAGAGAGAGAGAGAGCAAGCGAGAGAGAGAGAGAGAGCAAGCGAGAGAGAGATGGAGAGAGATGGGAGGGAGAGAGAGAGACAGAGCGAGAGACGGAGACAGAGCGAGAGAGAGAGAGAGAGAGGAGAGAGAGAGAGAACGAGAGAGAGCGAGAGAGCGAGAGAGAGAGAGAAGAGAGAGAGAGAGAGAGAGAGAGAGAGAGAGAGAGAGAGAGAAAGCGAGAGAGAGAGAGAGAGGAGAGAGAGAGAGAGAGAGAGAGAGAGACAGAGCAAGGGAGAGAGACAGAGCGAGATAGAGAGAGAGAGAGAGAGACAGAGAGAGAGGGAGAGAGAGAGAGAGAGAGATAAGCATGGACAAGCCAACCCATCGTCAGAGATGACAGGGTCTTAATCAGCAACACCTCCTCTCTTTCACAAAACCAAACACACAGCGTTTCACACGTTCTGATACTGACAGACGTAGACTAGACTGAATGCGTAAATACACGACCGTGACACATCCACAGCCTACAGCCTTCCTTTTGACCTTTGCTCCTGGTTTTGCATGAATGTTTTTGCTGCAATAAACAGCATATCAACTGTACAGCATTGTCCCTGGAAAAACACTCATTAATAACGTCTAAATTTAGCATCTGAAATGTAATAATGTGCGGTCTATTTATATTCTTCAGGAATGCGTTCTCTCCTGCAGGTCATTCCTGTACCCTCAGCTCTAATAGTAGTACATGGTTGATGCAACGGTTTTCCTCCTCTTCTGAGGAGGAGTAGGAAGGATCGGACCAATAGGCAGCGTGGTACGTGTCCATGTTAATATTTATTTAAACTGAACACAAAAACAAAATAACAAGAGAACGAACGAAAACGAAAGAGTTCTGTCTGGTGCAGACACAGAGACAGAAACACCTACTCACAAATCATAGTGGGAAAACAGGCTGCCTCCTCCTCCTCCTCCTCATCCTCCCCTCCTCCTCCTCCTCCTCCTCCACCTCCCCCTCCTCCTCCTCCTCCTCCTCCCCTCCTCCTCCTCCTCCTCCCTCCCCCCTCCTCCTCCTCCTCCTCCTCCCCCTCCCCCTCCTCCTCCTCCTCCTCCTCCTCCTCCTCCTCCTCCTCCTCCCCCCCTCCCCCCTCCTCCTCCTCCACCTCCTCCCCTCCTCCCCCTCCTCCTCCTCCTCCTCCTCCACCTCCCCCTCCCTCCTCCTCCTCCTCCCTCCCCTCCCCCTCCTCCTCCTCCTCCCTCCACCTCCCCCCTCCCTCCTCCTCCCTCCCTCCCTCCTCCTCCTCCTCCCTCCTCCTCCCCTCCCTCCTCCCTCCTCCCTCCTCCTCCTCCTCCTCCCTCCTCCCTCCCTCCTCCTCCTCCTCCTCCTCCTCCTCCTCCTCCTCCTCCTCCTCCTCCTCCTCCTCCCTCCCTCCTCCTCCTCCTCCCTCCCCCCTCCTCCTCCTCCCTCCTCCTCCTCCTCCTCCTCCTCCTCCTCCTCCTCCTCCACCTCCCCTCCTCCTCCTCCTCCTCCCTCCCTCCTCCTCCTCCTCCACCTCCCCCCCTCCTCCTCCTCCTCCTCCTCCTCCACCTCCCTCCTCCTCCTCCTCCCCTCCTCCTCCTCCTCCTCCTCCACCTCCCCCCTCCTCCACCTCCCCCTCCTCCTCCTCCTCCTCCACTCTCCTCCGGAGTGGACACTTCTAGAATGCGGCTGACATCTCGTTAGAGATAAACAGCTGCCTCTGATTGGGAACCATACCAGGCCAAACACAGAAATACAAAAACATAGAACAACACATAGAATGCCCACCCAAACTCACGCCATGACCAACCTAAAATAGAGACATAAAAAAGGAACTAAGGTCAGGATGTGACAGTTAACCTCTTAACATCTCCCTAATCTTTCAGCCCAGTTGAACTTGTTTTAGTCATTCGACAACACATCTGCTTAGGACAGCAGCCAAACTTCCACTGTTCTAAACTGGCGATATCCAGACTGTTTGAAGTTTTTACAGCTGCTGTCTCACACACTGCTGCCTGCCTAGGGGTTTTGGTACCCAGCGATACGGGGTAGTGGGTATGATATCCAGAGGATGCCCTACAAAAGGCTGATCTCTGTGTTTGTTATCTCTGAAGAAAGAGAAAAGACCGTAGGAGAATGGATTTACGTTTCAGGTGTTTACCCATAATAAATCAAATCAAATCAAATGTATTTATATAGCCCTTCGTACATCAGCTGATATCTCAAAGTGCTGTACAGAAACCCAGCCTAAAACCCCAAACAGCAAGCAATGCAGGTGTAGAAGCACGGTGGTTAGGAAAAACTCTCCATGAAAGGCCAAAACCTAGGAAGAAACCTAGAGAGGAACCAGGCTATGTGGGGTGGCCAGTCCTCTTCTGGCTGTGCCGGGTAGAGATTATAACAGAACATGGCCAAGATGTTCAAATGTTCATAAATGACCAGCATGGTCGAATAATAATAAGGCAGAACAGTTGAAACTGCAGCAGCAGCACGGCCAGGTGGACTGGGGACAGCAAGGAGTCATCATGTCAGGTAGTCCTGGCACCAGTGGAGCCTCCTCACAGGATGAAGGGAGGACCATCCTCCTCACCAAACTTTACCTTGACTTGGAAGAGTTCCAGTGTTGTGTTGGATAGTCATAGCCAGCTAGCTAACATAGCATCCCTCTGTTATAGCCAGCTAGCTAACATAGCATCCCTCTGTTATAGCCAGCTAGCTAACATAGAATCCCTCTGTTATAGCCAGCTAGCTAACATAGCATCCCTCTGTTTGAGCAGGGTGTTTCAGTAGGCTAAACTAGCTAGTTGTATTTGTTAGCTAAGTAGGTGAAACTGAAAGTTTAAAATAAATGACACTCTTGCTTCTCCTTCATTTTGGAAGAAATTAATTTGTTCAAAACTGTTCAACTATTGTCTTTCTCTCTCTTTGCGTCAACTACTCACCATATTTTATGCACTGAGTGCTAGCTATCTGTAGCTTATGCTTTCAGAACTCGATTCATACTCTGATCCTTTGATTGGGTGGACAACATGTCAGTTCATGCTGCAAGAGCTTTGATAGGTTGGAGGACGTCCTCCGGAAGTTGTCATAATTATTGTGTAAGTCTATGGAAGGGTGTGAGAACCATGAGCCTCCTAGGTTTTGTATTGAAGTCAATGTACCCAGAGGAGGACGGAAGCTAGCTGTCCTCCAGCTACACCATGGTGCTACCCCTACAGAATGCTGCAGAGGCTACTGTAAACCTTATTTGCATAGTAGTGTTTTTAAATAAATTATTTGGTGACAAGTTTTTATATTTCGCATAGTTTTATCTAAAAAGTGTTTTCATGAAATTGGTCTCAACAGAGTGGGGCTGTAACATGCCATATACAGTGTAATAAATAGTCTCAACAGAGCAGGGCTAGATAGATAGGGCCAAGGTCAGAATAAATCCCTGATGTCAAAAAAAGAAAAATGACTGTGCCAAAAAATGGATGGCGAAAACAACTCAGGAGGACAGTGGAGGCAATAAAGAAATAGCCCGAAAGACACATGTGATGTTGTTGCGACAACATATTACACAGAAATACAACACATCATGGCATGCCACAGCATGTTTAAAATGGCAGTGATGTCTCACTATACAGTAACCATATCTATAACGTGCAATTACCAGTAATAACGATGATATGAACAATATATTTGCTCATTAATTTGAATGTTTCTTTGTCAGAAGACAACGCCCTACAGCTAGGTGTAATTGGACAAAATACATTGTTTGGATATGCAAATGTCCTATTACATATTTACAAGCGCTAATTGAGCATGTGATGTCTTTCTGTCAAACTTGTTTGATGGGGTGCTAAATCACACACCAAATTAGTATCATATAGCATAGCGTAATGTTGGTTGACCCCTGCACCTGTGATCATAACGCGTGTTTTGCTCCGCTTCAACCAGCTGTGACAAAACAATCTGATACCTGCTTCGAACAACATGCATCATCTCTTTTAGTCAATGAAAGCACTCACGCGGGTTACACAGAACACCTGTGTTGTTATTTTCCCACAGGACTGAATATACTGCAGTCAGATGCTTT